>NC_043024.1:3138323-3148911 GCF_006345805.1 Octopus sinensis
GAGGACAGCAAAGGATGAAAGGTAAAGTCAACCTTGGAATTTGGACTCAGAATGCAGCAACAGATAAAATGCCACTAAGCAGCCTTCATATACTCTTTAAACTCTTTTACTCTTTTACTTGTTTCAGTCATTTGACTGTGGCCATGCTGGAGCACCGCCTTTAATCGAACAACTTGACCCCAGGACTTATTCTTTTTGTAAGCCCAGCACTTATTCCATCAGTCTTTTTTGCCGAACCGCTAAGTAATGGGGACATAAACACACCAGCATCGGTTGTCAAGCAATGCTAGGGGGACAAACACAGACACACAAACACACACACGCATATATATATATATATACATATACACGACAGGCTTCTTTCAGTTTCTGTCTACCAAATCCGCTCACAAGGCTTTGGTCGGCCCAAGGCTATAGTAGAAGACACTTGCCCAAGGTGCCACGCAGTGGGACTGAACCCGGAACCATGTGGTTGGTAAGCAAGCTACTTACCACACAGCCACTCCTGCGCCTATATAAAAGTTGTCAAGCGATGTTGGGGTGAGGGAACACAAACATACACACACACACACACACACATATATATATATATACATATAAACATATATACGACAGGCTTCTTTCAGTTTCCGTCTACCAAATCCACTCACAAGGCATTGGTCGGCCCAGGGCTATAGCAGAAGACACTCGCCCAAGGTGCCACGCTGTGGGACTGAAACCGGAACCATGTGGTTGGTAAACAAGCTACTTACCACACAGCCACTCCTGCGCCTCTCCATGCTGACAAAATCCAAGTGACAGGGTCAGCATTTATATGAGGAACTGAGGGGGTTTGTTAGTATCACTATGGCTAAGTGGAGGGTACCTGTGGAAGGGGTAGACCCAGGAAGACGTGGGACGAAGTGGCGAGGAAGGATCTTTGGATGTTGGGCCTTGCTGAGCAAATGGCAAGGGGGAAAGGAGATGTGGCAATTTGCTGTGCTTGAGAAGACATCTCAAGCTGGGTAAAATCGCTGTCTTCCATACATACAGGCTTGTCCTTTACAGGTGTCTGTGCCACATAAAACACACATGTGCTGGCGCTGTGTTAACACATTCAGGCCGGGGTTGTTCGCGAGAATTTGGTATTTTCTGCAAATCATGTCGCCACAGAAAACTCGACACATCTCGACAGAAAACAGTTTCAAACTTGACATTCTTCAACAAGAGATAAATTGGAATACAAAACTGCTTTTTCACAATTAAGGGTAATGAAATTTTGAATAGATATATTTGATTTCACTTGTAAAATGGGTTAATATACGGGTGCCTGAGAGAAAAAAATATCCCCCACCTCATTCACCCATTCTCTCATGCTTCTTGTTTGCTTACTGCTGCTTTTCCACCCCCTCTTTTTAACCTTTTCCCAACGAGTTGTAGTGTACGTCTGAGCAGCATATACAATGAACTCATTAACACTTTTACTGTCAAATTACATTTCCTGGTATTCCAGGCAATGATGTTAAATATCTGCCGAAAAAACTAGAATTGCCATTTTCTGCAAGTCACATAGCCTCGCATTAAGTCGAGATATCTCAACAGTAAACTGCTTCAAACACGACATTCTTCAACAAAAGATAAATCTAGGAGTGGCTGTGTGGTAAGTAGCTTGCTTATGAACTACATGGTTCCGGGTTCAGTCCCACTGCGTGGCATCATGGGCAAGTGTCTTCTACTATAGCCTTGTGAGTGGATTTGGTATATATGTATATACATGTAGGAGTGGCTGTGTGGTAAGTAGCTTGCTTATGAACTACATGGTTCCGGGTTCAGTCCCACTGCGTGGCACCTTGGGCAAGTGTCTTCTACTATAACCTCGGGCCGACCAAAGCCCTGTGAGTGGATTTGGTAGACGGAAACTGAAAGAAGCCTGTCGTATGTATGTATATTTATATATATATATATATATGTGTGTGTATGTGTGTGTGTGTGTGTATATGTCTGTGGTTGTCTCTTCCCCCCAACATCGCTTGACAACCGATGCTGGTGTGGTTACGTCCCCGTAACTTAGCGGTCCGGCAAAAAGAGGCCGATAGAATAAGTACTACGCTTACAAAGAATAAGTCCTGGGGTTGATATGGTCGACTAAAGGTGGTGCTCCAGCATGGCCACAGTCAAATGACTGAAACAAGTAAAAGAGTATATATATAAAGCTGAAGTTGTCTGTGTGTGTATGGCAGGTTTGGTAGCCTTCAACTAACACTATCTTCTCCGAGACCCTGCGGCGCAAGTTGACCAAAATTGAGAGTATGATAGAAGATGGTTTGCTCTTCATTCCGTAGAAGAAAAAATTCAAATCAGACCATGTTAGGACCAAAAAGTATTTACATCAAAAAGGTGCTTTTTTTCTATGAAAATCCCTATTTTTTACGATTTTTTGACTGCTGTGTCACCATTTTTCGGTGTATTTCAACCAGAAAAATGTTCACTTAAAGAGAATAACAAGCTACATAATGCAAAATTTTTACTTTTCAAAAATTCCTATTCTAAAGGATCGAAAAGAAAAGCCCGAGCAACGCTGGACGATACTGCTAGTTTAAATAAAAGGGGTCCTTCGTAGTGAAAAGTTTGGGAATCACTGCCATAGACTTACCATATTTTTCCTGCAAACAATTCAAATTTTTCAGACCAGAATTTAAAGCCAAAATAGGGATGTTGATTTCTAAAGCAAGATGACTTTAGGGGATCGAAGATTCCATGTGAGATGCAGCAGCTTTTGGAATGTTTGTTTGCGTGTTTATAATATGTACTACTCAGTGGTTAGAGCGTTGAGCTTACGATCGTGAGGTTGTGAGTTCGAATCCCGGACCGGGTTGCGTGTTGTGTTCTTGAGCAAGACGCTTTATTTCACGTTGCTCCAGTTCACTCAGCTGTAGAAATGAGTTGTGGCAATGTCACTGGTGCTAAGCTGTATCGGCCCCTTTGCCTTTCCCTTGGACAAAACATCCTTGCTTGGACTTGTGCCTTGGAGGGGAACAATCTAGAGGCAGTCCCATGGTCATTCATGACTGAAGGGAGTGTTTACCCTATGTGTATGATATATGCATATATATATATGTATTTTAGAAGATGCATGGCTAAATAATTAGTTGGGTTCAAAATCAGGAGGTTGTGAGTTCAAATCCCGGACCAGGCTGCGTGTTGTGTTCTTGAGCAAGACACTTTATTTCACGTTGCTCCAGTTAACTCAGCTGTAGAAATGAGTTGCGACGTCACAGGTGCCAAGCTGTATCGGCCCCTTTACCTTTCCCTTGGATAACATTAGTGGGCAGTTACTCTTTACTCTTTTACTTGTTTCAGTCATTTGACTGCGGCCATGCTGGAGCACCGCCTTTAGTCGAGCAACTTGACCCCGGGACTTATTCTGTGTAAGTCCAGTACTTATTGTATCGGTCTCTTTTGCCGAACCGCTAAGTGACGGGGACGTAAAGACACCAGCATCAGTTGTCAAGCAATGCTAGGAGGACAAACACAGACACACACACACGCACACATATATATATATATACATATATACGACGGGCTTCTTTCAGTTTCCGTCTACCAAATCCACTCACAACGCATTGGTCGGCCCGGGGCTATAGCAGAAGACACTTGCCCAAGGTCCACACAGTGGGACTGAACCCGGAACCATGTGGTTGGTAAGCAAGCTACTTACCACACAGCCACTCCTGCACCTATATATATATATATATATATATATATATACGAGGGCTTCTTTCAGTTTCCGTCTACCAAATCCACTCACAAGGCATGGTCGGCCCGAGGCTATAGTAGAAGACACTTGCCCAAGGTGCCACACAATGGGACTGAACCCGGAACTTGTGGTTGGTAGCAAGCTACTTACCACAGAGCCACTCCTGCACCTTATATATATATATATAATATACATATATACAATGGGCTTCTTTCAGTTTCCGTCTACCAAATCCACTCACAAGGCATTGGTCGGGGCCCGGGGCTATAGCAGAAGACACTTGCCCAAGGCGCCACGCAGTGGGACTGAACCCGGAACCATGTGGTTGGTAAACAAGCTACTTACCACACAGCCACTCCTGCGCCTAGTTAAGGGTAAAGAAATCTTAAATGGATATCTCTGATTTCCGTAGGGAGAGAGTTACGGTAAAACTCCACCATTTTATGCAGTGCAAAGAAAACAATGAAAAACGAAACAAGAAACCACACACAAATTTTATTTTACACGATTTTATTATTATAATTATTATAATTATTATTATCATCATTAATTTTTTTGTGTTTTGTTTTATTATAATAACATTATTTACATTTATAAGAAAATATAATTTTCCACCTTTTTTTGGTATGACGTCACCGCACGTGACTCCGTACAACTGTTTATCAATGCATGTTGATGATGATGTCCCAAGACTGCACATGCAATTTACGACTAAATGTGTGTGTGTGTGTGTTCTTAGAATTACAAGCAGCAAAGGAGTACTCAATACCTGTAGAGTTTATTGGTAAAGGAGCGAGTCAACGACTGTGTGTGTGTATATTTGTATGATATTGTATTTATGTATATTTCTCTACGTATATTTCTACATACATACATACACCCACCCACCTGTCCACACATTTATATTTGACCTTAAAGTCACGAGGTATGAGAGGTCAATATACAGAGTGCGGCAGAAGTAGTGCCCTTTCTTATTTGTATTGTAACTGACTGTGCCCTGGAGAAACGCATGGAAGGGGATCATGAGAGGGAACTTAACAAAAACCGGGAACCAGAGCAGGGCAGAAATCATGTCTGGCAGGCACATTGCAACACAATTGGAAATAGGCTGCCAGAGTTCTGTGGGGCGTTCATTCTGCAAAGCTCTGGCAGGGCTTGGAGTTACTGGTGCAGCAAAGAGGAGGGCTATACGTTCCATTACTGAATCTGCAGGGATGGCCACTAGAAGGCTTTGGATAAAAAAAAGGCAGATCAGGGTTGCTGCTATTAGTATTCAAGCTGAGATTTGATTAACCCCAACTGGGTCAACTGGGTAAGAAGGTCTGGTGTCGAAAAACCCGAAACCCCATGAGACCCAAGGAAAATTGCTGACAAGGGATTTCAGAGCATCTGTGAATTGTATCGTAAAACTATATAACATATATATATATATCTATATATATATATATATAATATATATATAGTATATTTCTACTTTCAGTATTGAGTACTTATATTTTTGCCTATATATATTGAGTACTTATATGTATTGAGTACTTATATTTTTGCCTATATATACACAACTGCTTATGTTTGTGTGTGAGAGTGTGTATATATATATATGTATGTAAATATATACACACATGCAAACACATAAGCAGTTGTGTATATATACTATGTGTGTGTAATCACTCTCTGGCTCATTCATACACACATCGATGCTCTCAGTGTCGGGGGGCTGACCTGCTTTCTCTTCTGCGGGTCTTACAAATCGCAAAGGACCACGTTTCGGACTTCTCACACTACAGACAATCCTGAGGTGCGATCTTGCGAGCTCTGGGACGAAGACCCCTTCGCTCAACAAACAAACAAACAAACAAACAAAGCAGCACCAACAACAACAATGATGATGTTAACAATCTCCTGGTTTTCATTGATCTCCGATCGCCAGAAGATATTTTGTCCATAGCTCATCATCCGTTTAGAACTCGTGACTTTTACTTCTGAAGCTAGTCGCACAGCCCCATTTTTACATTGTGTGTATTACAACAGTTCGGTTGGTAATCAACATTAATAGTTTTAATTTATGAAGAACAGTTCCAAGATCGAATCTAGCGCGGGCTGCACAAATACGACACATAAGACACCAGATGACGTCTGAAGAGCGTACCGATCGAAAAGTAAGGTAAATTTATAAACAGATTGGTGCTTGTTTCTCTGGGATTGATCAAATTGTTGCAGTCGCCTTTGATGAGAAACTGCTAAATTAGCCCTGTTTGTACATCTACTGAATAAGTTGTGACCACGTGTGTACCGCTGGCGATTTTTTTCCCACTGTCTTCCCTTCTTTGGATCTTTCCTTCTCCTATGTTTCCGACGAAGAGCTCCGCTCGAAACGTTAAACCCTCCTTCTTTCCTTCTTTCCCGAGCGTCCAATAATACTATATTTGTTCCACGTCCTCGCGTTGTTGTGTTTTTTTTTGTGCTTTCTTGTTTGGATTAACTACATATATCATACTTTGATAGTGTGTAGACAAATATCCCCATCGACAGCCGTTGATATTAAATAAAATATTAAATATTGATGGTATGAAAATTAACAGCTCCAGTTTTCTGCAGCTACTAAAATTATTGAATATATAAACAGACTGGCTGCTTGTTCCTTTGAAATTGGTCAAACTGATACAAACATCACTGATGAGAGTCCAATAAGACTCGAAAATCGTTTAAGGTCGCTCATCGTTTTTTTCTCTATCTACGGAGAAACAATTAAATCAGCCCTGTTTATAAAGGTACTATAAAGGTTACATATAAATATTTTAAATATACATTGTAAACATAAGTTTAATATTCCGGATAGTTATAATCTTAATGAATTAAAAGTTCTCTGGAGAATTGTGGACTGTTTGAGATTATCTCCCTTTTTTTATTCAGAGCCGGTTGCAATGGCTGCAAGTTGTTTGTTATCTTTCGTCTTGAATCGAAGATAATTTCTATAAAAATCAAGAATTTATCTTGTATGGTATTTAGCATACCTTTCTTTATTCATGTCATCTAAATTCATGACAATTTTGTGATATATTCTATATATATATCTATATATATATATATATGTGGTGTGTGTGTGTATGTGTGTATGTAATCATATAAAATAAGCGGGGGTACATATAATATGTATACATGTATACAATGTGTATATATATATATATATATATAATATACAACATCCATGCATACATACATATATATATGTATATATATATTATTATATATATATATAGATAATAATATATATATATATATATTATATATATATTATGCACCTTTGTTCTACAGGTGTCCATGTTTGCTTTCAGGCTTTTAGTTAACCCTTGTTTCCTACGTTCCTTTTATGAGCCCTAAGATTCTCTGGTGGTTGAAATGAAAAAAAAAAACATGGGATGGACACCAGGGGGAAAATGTTCTGTGTATCGTGTAAGATACACAAAACAGACAAAAAAAGTTAATAACTACAGAAGAAAGAAAAGAGAAAGTAAAAAATTTAAACATTTTGGTAATGCATGGCTCTCTAATTAGAAACGATATTTAAAAGAAACTCATTAATTTTAAGAATTCCTGTATGTGTCTGACACAGTTCATTTTAAATTACGTGTATCAGGAGGTGTAAAAAAGCAAAATGGAATTAGATTGGGAATATCTAATTAAGAATAGAATGAGAAATTCATATTAATCATAAAAATTAATGCCATATATGTGTCGGCAGTAATTATGGACTTTTCATATTTGCAACCACTGCCGTACTACTTCGACGACGCCGTGGTGATCTCATTCTTGCTCACAACATCATAAGCGGAAAGTGTAACCTCTCGAAAGAGCTGTTCTTCACTCCTGCTCCAGAGCGTCGGCTGTGGGGTCACTCTGAAAAGCTCTATCTGCGACAATTTCATCTCAATCAAAAGAGTGGGGCTTTCTCCGTCCGGGTTGCGGGTCCGTGGAATAAGCTGCCGGACGAGATGGTGAAGATGCCGACGACCGCTCGGTTCAAAGTATCCCTTGACCACAAGTGGCCTGAACTCTTTCTATAACCACCTTCCCCATACATAACTCCCTGTCCCCCTACATGGCCTCACAACATCATAAGCGGAAAGTGTAACCTCTCGAAAGAGCTGTTCTTCACTCCTGCTCCAGAGCGTCGGCTGCGGGGTCACTCCGAAAATCTCTATCTGCGACGATTTCATTTCAATCGAAGGAGAGGGGCTTTCTCCGTCCGGGTTGCGGATCCGTGGAATAAGCTGCCGGACGAGATGGTGAAGATGCCGACGACCGGTCGGTTCAGTTTCCCTTGACCACAAGTAGCCTGAACTCTTTACATGAACACCACCCTGTACATAACTCAATGTCCCCCTACATGGCCTTGCTTTTTGATTTTTGAGCCAAAAAATGAACTAACTAAGTAACTAACTAACTAACTAACTAACATTAACAGAAAATATTTTATTTTCGTTTCGGTATTTCAAGGAAACAGTTATGTTTCTATATATTCCTCACTTCTTCGAATTTATGACGTTATTCTCCACATTTACCAAATGTTACTTAGTTGTTAGTGGTTTTGGATCCTAGAAATAATTGATTGTCACAGTGGAAGTGATCTGGTTTATGAACTAAGTGGTCGAGAGTTCAAGTCGCAGTTTCTTCTACTTAAGATGCTCACTTCGCAACCGCATGTTTCCGCAACCCTGGGTAAGCTTTGCCTATTACATCCTCGGAATGACCAATGTCTTTGGAGTGAGATTTTGTGGACAGTATTTATAACGAGGACCGCTGTGTGTGTGTATATATGTATATAAGTATATATCTATATATGTATATGTATGTATATATATATATACATACAGTATTTTAACGAGGACCGCTCTGTGTATGTGTGTGTGTATATATATATATATTATATATATATATATATATATATATATATAATATATATATACACATACACATACACACACGCATGCACACGCACACACAGGGGTGTAAGCACTTTCGCTATGCAAATTAGGAACTCCTTCACAGAGTAACTGCTGCATTTGTTGAGTATATAAACAGTTGGCTGCCGGTTTCTCTGGTGATTGTCAGAATGATGTTGACGCCTCTGATGAGAAACCAATAAGTTTCGAAAATAGGTTAAGGATGTTCGTATATATATATATATAATATATATATATACACACCACACATGTATATGTATATGTGCTGATGAAGGGAAATGATCCGGAAATCGTGATACACAGATATTGTTTTGAGCTGAGTGGGGGGTGGGTGCTAGATTCCCTTGTTCGAAAATATTATGTCGTATAGCCAGCTGGAGACGATGTCTCCTGGGGCTAAATTACAGCAACATTCGTCCTAAACCAGGGCTGCCATGTTATGTTGGCAAACAATCTTTACTACATGAACTGACAAAGTTTCTATGATTGTATAAAAATATACGTAAATGGACTCTAATTCATTATATTGATTACTCAGCACTTTGACATATGAAACTTGTTCCCTCTCTTTCTATTAATACATTTGTTTGTATGTGTCTGTGCGTGCGTGTGCGGACAAGCACACAAACACACACACTCGCTTTTTGTCTCTCTCTCTCTCTCGCACACACACATCTACACTCGCGCTCATGCATATACAGGCTTGGTAGAATAAACAGCAGAAACTGAAGTCAATGTGTAAGGTTATGAACTGTATAGTTTGGATTCGGATTTTGATACCTGACGATTTGAGAATGACACGCATTAGACTTACCGAAGTTTGTTCAATGCAATGCAATGCAATGAAACGCGTGAAACTCTCGTCCCTTGAATTGCTTAAGTAACTAAGCAGCCGAATAATACATAAATATACACACACACACAAATGAGTAGATAGATGAAGGAGTGTATGTACGTATGTGGTTCTGCTGGAGGTGACAGTCTCATGGGAAGATCGCCTGGAAGAAGCTTTTGATAGAAAGCTCTCTAGGTACGCGGGTCTAGTCAGTGACTGCCAGCGGGCTGGTTGGAGAGCGAGGTGTCTCCCAGTGGAGGTTGGATGCAGGGAGAGCCATGGGGTAGCTAACTGAGGTCCGATGATGCCAGGCACATCACTGAAGATGTGTCCAGATGCATCAGTCATTGATGTATGTACACAACAAATATATATACATGTATATTATATGTGTATATATATATATATATATATATATATGTGTGTGGGTGGGTGTGTATATATGTGTGTTGTGTGTGTGTGTGTATATATGTGTGTGTGTGTTATATATGTGTGTGTGTGTGGTATATATATATGGGTGTGTGGTTGTATATATATAATGTGTGTATATATATATATATATATGTATGTATATATATATTATATATATATATATGTATATATCTATAGATGTATATATGTATATGTATATATATGTATATATGTATATGTATATATATGTATATAGTATATGCATATATATATATACGTATATGTAATATGTATATGCAATATATATATAACGTATATGTATATATGTATGTATATATATATATATATATATATATATATATATAACGTATGTGTATATACGTGTATATAAATATATATATATATACATACATGTATGTATGTATGCACATATACGTACATATACATTTATACACACACACACACACACACACTTATGTTATTGTATGTTTTTATGTTCGGTTATAATGATAACAATGTTACATCAATCTGATGGGTTACTCTCAATCGTTGACAGTAACTCCGAAGTTTCGGTCAGTTACGTCATCGTCCGACTATGGATTAACTAGCCGAAATTTCGAAGTCCCTGTCAACGACATTCTT
>NC_043024.1:3149011-3161511 GCF_006345805.1 Octopus sinensis
AAAATCAAGAGGCGGGGCAAGATCAGCAAAGGCATCCTCCTCCTGCAGGACAATGCTCCGGTCCACAACTCGCGTGTCGCTAGATCAGAAGCACAGGCGTGCGGCTATGAACTCCTCCCCCATCTCTCCTGACTTTGCACCCTCTGATTTTCACCTCTTCCCAGCCATGAAGTTGTTTCTGAAAGGAAAGCGTTTCCCAGATGATGCAATCTTGATTTCTGAAGTCACGTCGTGGTTGGAGGACCAAGCTGGGGTCTTCTATAAAAACGGTCTCCAGAGCTGCATCAAACGATGGGAGAAATGCATAACTCTGGGTGGTTCCTATGTAGAAAAAGACTAATAACCGTGCCAAGTTTCGTTGCTCTACTGCTATGGGAAGTGGGTCAGGGGCGTTACTTATTGAACGCCCCTCGTATACTTTCCTGCGCTTTTCTACTTTTGGGTACTCTCCCCTATTGTACCTCTCGATCTTCTCCTTGAGTGCTGCGCTTATGACACCGAGGACTTGATTATGTCGCCATGTATATCTTTCAAGTGCTAGTCTGCAACTTGACAGAACATGTCTAACCGTCGCTTTCTCTCCGCATCTACACTCATCGGTTTTGTTTATGTTCCACCGGACTAAGTTCGTCGGTGAGGGTAGAACGTCGAAGGTAGACTTGATCAGGAAGGATGTTCTTGCCTGTTCCCAAGCCCAAAGTTCCTTCCACGATATTCTGCGGTTGATCACATATTCTTACCATCTCAGGCACTGTCCCTGTTGACTGCATTGCACCAAATGTACATTTCGCCTTTCTTCTTCCTCCTTTCTCACTTCGTATGCCACTGCCTCTTTCATCTCTTTTACACTGCTCTTGCAAAATGGCCTGAAATTTTGCCACCCTAGACCGGTTCTAGCTTCTTGCGTCGCTCCGACTATATTTGCGTGCTTTAGTTTTCCGATCGCCCTGTTTAATGCCTCTTCTGCCTTCCCTTTCCTCCCTGTTCGTACCTTTGGAGGGTTTTCCCGGATGCTCATTTTTTTTTAATACCTTAGCATCATTACTGTCCTTGCCTTTCCTGCCTTATATTCTTCGGCGATTGATGTTATTGGCAGTTGCAGCACGGGTTTTCCATATTGTGCAGTTGTATTCAGTGGTTTCGGCAGACCAAGCCATTTTCTGATAAACGCTTGTAAGACGGTGAGCTGGCAGAAACGTTAGCACGCCGGGCGAAATGCATAGCCGTATTTCGTCTGCCGTTACTTTCTGGGTTCAAATTCCGCCGAGGTCGACTTTGCCTTTCATCCTTTCGGGGTCGATAAATTAAGTACCAGTTACGCACTGGGTTCGATGTAATCGACTTAATCCATTTGTTTGTCCCCTCTGTGTTTAGCCCCTTGTGGGCTAATAAGGTTGTCTTATTCACTATTTTACAACCATAAGCCAGAAATATATATGTCACTAAAGTAGCTGAGGGCACTAGTCAATGCTAGTATTGCTAGAAATAGGACTTAAAACAACTCATAGCCACAAGAGAGCACTTATCTTAATGACTGACAAGGGAAGCAAGCTCCCCACAATACCTGGGCATAGCCAGATCACCAGTGGTCTTGCTTTTTTAGTAATGCTTGTCAGTGGCTCTTACTGACGCCTAGAATTAAACTTAACTCACCTTGTCTGCTTACTGTAGAAATCATACGCTGATTTCCTAAATGGAAAAAGTGAAAATTATAAATAATAAGGGTCGCTTGTTCACAATTTTACAACTGAAAGGCAGAAATATATACACCACTAGTGTTTGTGTGTGTGTGTGTGTGTGTGTGTGTGTGTGTGTGGTGTGTGTGTGTGTGCGTGCGCGTGTGTGTGTGTTGTGTGTTGTATTTATATATATATATATATATATATATATATATATATATATATATATATATATATATATATATATATATATGCATATATACGACGGCTTCTTTCAGTTTCCGTCTACCAAATACACTCACAAGGCTTTGGTTGACCCGAGGCTATAGTAGAAGACATTTGCCCAAGGTGTCACACAGTGGGACTGAACCTGGAACCATGTGGTTCGTAAAGAAGCTACTTACCATACAGCCACTCCTGCGCCTATGTAAATATATATATATGTTGGCCGATGAAAGTACTGTCTGATTGGTACTCGTGCCAGTGGAATGTTAAAAGCACATCTGTGCGTGATCATTGCCAGGGCCATGAAATGGCTCCTGTGCCGGTGACATGTGAAAAGCACCATTTGAGCATGATCGTTGCCAGCTTCACCTTACTGGCACACGTGACAGTGGCACGCGAAAAACAACATTTGAGTGTGGTCGTTGCCAGTGCTGCCGGACTGACTCCCGTACAGGTAGCATGTAAAAACACCTTTTGAGCGTGAGCGTAGTCATTGCCAGAACCGCCCAACTGGCCCTTGAGCCGATGGCACATAAAAAATTACCCACTACACTCTTGAAGTGGTTGGCATTAGGAAGGGCATCTAGCTGTGGAAACTTTGCTAGATCAGACTGAGCCTGGTGCAGCCTCTGGCTCACCAGTCAAACTGTCCAACCCATGCCAGCATGGAAAGCGGACATTAAACGATGATGATGATGAATATATATATATATATATACTCTTTTACTCTTTTACTCTTTTACTTGTTTCAGCCATTTGACTGCGGCCATGCTGGAACACCGCCTTTAATCGAGCAACTCGACCCCGGGACTTATTCTTTTGTAAGCCCAGTACTTATTCTATCGGTCCTCTTTTGCCGAACCGCTAAGTGACGGGGACAAAACACACCAGCTTCGGTTGTCAAGCAATGCTAGGTGGACAAACACAGACACACAAACACAGACACACAAACATACACGCATATATATATATATATATATATATATATATCTATATATATATATATATAGTTATATATATATATATATAATATATATATATACATACATATATATATAATATATATATATATATATATATATATATATATATATATATATATATATATATATATATATATATATATATATATATATATATTCCAGACCGGGCGTTGTGTGTGTTTATTGAGCGAAAACACCTAAAATGCTCCACGAGGCTCCGGCAGGGGGTGGTGATCCCTGCTGTACTCTTTCTCCCACTTTCTTCGTTGGCCTGCTCGCTTAACCAGCGGGGTGGCGTCGTTTGAAGGCTAAAACAAAGCGAACGTATTGTGACAGCGATGTTGTAGCAACATCTGATGGTCTGGTCAGTCACGTGATATATATATATAATATATATATATATAATATATATATATATATATTATATTTCGGAGTGGTCATTTTGCCAGTTTAGCCAATAAAAACACACGCACTATATATTTGGTGTGACTTTGCTTCAGTGTAATTTATTTTTTACATTAATCTTAATCTTATTTCGACCAGAGTTCTTTCGTCACATTCCTGGAGTGCATTTGAGTGTGGTCGTTGCCAGTGCTGCCGGACTGACTCCCGTACAGGTAGCATGTAAAAACACCTTTTGAGCGTGAGCGTAGTCATTGCCAGAACTGCCCAACTGGCCACTACACTCTTGAAGTGGTTGGCATTAGGAAGGGCATCTAGCTGTGGAAACTTTGCTAGATCAGACTGAGCCTGGTGCAGCCTCTGGCTCACCAGTCAAACTGTCCAACCCAATATATACACTTGATTTCTTTCAGTTTCTGTCTACAAAATCCACTGACAAGGCTTTGGTTGGTCTGAGGCTATAGCAGAAGATACATGCCAAGTTACCACACAGTGGGACTGAACTGAGGACCATGTGCTTTGGAACCAAGTTTGTTACCACACAGCTACACCTGCACCTATGTATGTGTGTGTGTGTGTGTGTATATATACATATACATGTATACATATATGTCTATATATATACGTGTATATATATAATATATATATATATATATATATATATATATATATATATATTATATATATATATATATATATATATATTTATTTATTTATTGTTTATATTTCGGAATGGTCATTTTGCCAGTTTAGCCAATAAAAACACACGCACATAATATTTGGTGTTACTTTGCTTCAGTGTTATTTATTTATTTTTTTACATTAATCTTAATCTTATTTCGGCCAGAGTTCTTTCGTCACACTCCTGTGACCGCATCAGTGGTCCTTTGTTTTCTTCTTTTTTATTTGTGTCTCTCCTTACTAACCGTCAGCCATTTTGTATTTCTATTGCATGTCTTCATTTGCGCATGCTTATATCACTATGTGCGTCTATGTTTATTTAGTGTGTGTGGGGGGGATGCCTGTAATATTTGTATCTTCTGTTTATATACTCTTTACTCTTTTACTCTTTTACTTGTTTCAGTCATTTGACTGCGGCCATGCTGGAGCACCGCCTTTAATCGAGCAACTCAACCCCGGGACTTATTCTTTGTAAGCCCAGTACTTATTCTATCGGTCTCTTTTGCCGAACCGCTAAGTAACGGGGACATAAACACATCAGCATCGGTTGTCAAGCAATGCTAGGGGGACAACACAGACACATGCATATATATATATATATATATATATATATATATATATATATATATATATATTAATATAATATATATATATATTATATATATATACGACAGGCTTCCTTAAGTTTCCGTCTACCAAATCCACTCACAAGGCATGGTGGCGGCCCGAGGCTATAGCAGAAGACACTTGCCCAAGATGCCACGCAGTGGGACTGAACCCGGAACCGTGTGGTTGGTTAGCAAGCTACTTACCACACAGCCACTCCTGCACCTATACGTTCATGTAATTTGTTTTTGTTGTTGTTGTTTTTGTCTATTCTTATTTTGTTCATGTGTTTACATCCACTTATTATTATCATTACATATGCTTGAATGTATGTATAACAACAATATTAGTAATAATAATAATAATGAATAAAAAATCTTTTAAATTAAACAAAAAAAATTATATAGTTATTTATTCTATTTGTTTATTTATCTGTGTATTTTTTTATTATGTTTTATGTTTTCGGTTTTCTTTATATTGAACCAGTTTTTGGGATCCTCTACCGTCATAGTGTGTGGTGTGTGCTAGTGTTCCATTCTAGTTTCCCATTCAGGCTAGGTTTGTTTTCTATTATTGTGTAGCTTCTGTAATTTTGTCTGATTGTTGCATTTGTTCTATGGTTGACAAATTTTAATTTCTATGTTGTTGATGATCCCCCGTGTTCCTGTTCGGGCGTGTTGGTACAGAATCGATGAGCTTTTACCTTCCTTGATTTCTCTCCAGGTGCATTTACCCCTCTCCTATGCTTCTTGCCGTTTCCCCTACGTATGTCGTGTCTTGTTACTGCATCGTCCCTCTATACATCTTATACTATAGACTACATTTCTGGCTTTACAGTTTGTTTGTGGGCTAAATCTACATACAGTACAGTACTTATCCGTACAGGGGGTTCTACTAAAAGGATAGGTTCTACCGATTATAGATTTGATAGGGTTGCCTGGCTTTTCAACAACCTTAATCCTTAGCTTAAGTTTGTCTAGGGTCCTTCTAAAGCGGTACGCCAGTTCACCTCCAGGGGTGATGTCAACGAACATGACACTCTGGTATATATGGCTATCATACCAAGAGTTGGCCTTCCCTATTTTCTTTTTTTGTCCTTTCTATAGTGTTCCATGACTTGTTCCTATAGAGTGGGCAAATCACATTCCTATCATTACATAATATATTATCAAATTTCTTCATGGCTCCTTTGTATACTCTGATCCTTTCTTTATGGCTGTAACTTGAGAACTGCATGCGGTGAATGAAATATTGTATGTGTCTCTTTAACTCTGTTGGCTCGCACATGCGTGACACATTTCTCATTATTCTGACGAGGTCTGCCATCAAAATATTGAATTTGGCATTGTCCGCAATGGCTGAGTTCCGGTGGATCAAGTATTTGGAGGCCATAGGTTTGGCATGGTACGAATGAAGGATTTGGTTTATATTATTCACAATTTCTAGCCAGAGTTCTGTGTCTAGTACTGGTAGTCTATGGTTGGGTTGTTTAGTTGAGTAGTATATAGTGACCTTAATACTCTTGTGGATGGAGTTAGCTATTTGCTGGATGCTCTCCATAGTATTAGTTTCTATTACTATATCAACAGTACTCTCTTGTGGGGGTGCCTTTACCACTATGTTGATATCGTCAACATAGCGAGAGTACATGTTTACGAGTATGGAGTTCTGTGTTAGGCGTTCTTTAAGCCTTCTGTCCCACCATACCATGAAAAGGTTGGCCACATCACCAGCGATACTAACGCTGATGGACATTTGCGGGGCTCCGTATGGCTCTGGTCCATCCGCGCCATCTTTCTATATGAGTCTTCCTAGCCATAGAAGTAATTGTGGGTGGTCTACCCCTTAAACATCTACTGGGGCAGAAACTACTAAGATTATGTTTATCTAGGTATTCATTGTCACATGTCAGTCTAAGTAGGAGGCCCAGTTCCTCTGTGTTGACATTACGGAACTCCACCTTGCTCTCGTTGATCATCTCCACGCACTTCTCCACTGCAAAATCTACGTCGATCGATGGGTATAGGGATACCACATCCATGCTACCCACCATACATCCTGTCAGGTCACAAGTGTTCTTACAGTCATTGATCCTGCTGAGGAGATCTTCTGTGCTGTCACAAACATCAGGTGACATCCGGATTATAGGGCGTATGATCATTGAGAGGAAGTAGGAGATTCTGTAATTGCTAGCGATATTCGCTCCACAGACTGGTCTTGTTGGTAGTCCTGCTATAGGGTCAGTGGTTACTTTATGGTCCTTGTGAAGTCCATACAGTGCCGGGATATCGTTGTTCCAGGCTTGGGAATTGTTTGCTGTGCGTTTCTGGGATCATGTATATGTATATATATATATATTATATATATATATATATATATATATATATATATATATATATATATATATATATATATATATATATATATATATATATATGAGTTTACATCTCACTCAATCATTACACCAACCCCTAAGGGCTTAAATCCTGGGTTTTGTACCTTTGACCTTTACATTGCCAAAGCAAAAGGATTAAATCCAATAGTACCAAAACCAGTAAACATACTGTCACACCTTGTGCCCAACTAACAAAAGAGAAACACCTACTGGCTTGTTTATAAAGTTCTGCATGCATAAATAAATTCTAAACAATAGCATAACCTCAGATTTAATCAATTAAAAATTTTCCAAAATACCTTTCCATAACAATCAACCATAAAAAAACTTAATCACCACCCCACTCAAACCCACACACCCAAAGTTGATTTTTAACTCAACAGAGACTGTATAAAGGCAAGACTAACTCTAATGCATCGCAGTCTAATGATGGCTTAGCTGGCCAAAACTTTGAAGTCACTGTCAACAACATTCTTGTATAAAAATTATAAATTTGTACAAGAGTATAGAGTAACTCATCAGATTAATTAAAATTTGTTTTATTGTTATTTTTTATTATTTTATAATTTATTATTATAACTGAACATAAAAAACAAACATTAATATGATATACACACACACACACACACACACACACAACATACATATATTCTTTTATTCTTTTATTTGTCTCAGTCATTTGGCTGTGGTCATGCAGGATTACCACTTTTAGTTAAACAAATCGACTCCGGGACTTATCCTTTGTAAGCCTAGCACTTACTCTATCGGTCTCTTTTGCTGAATCGCTAAGTTACGGGGAGATGAATACACCAACATCGGTTTTCAAGCAATGGTGGGGAGACAAACACAGACACAGAAACATACATACATACATACATAAATACACACACACACACACACACACACACACACACACACACACACACACACACACATATATATATGTATATACGATGGGCTACTTTCAGTTTCCTTTCTACCAAATCCACTCACAAGGCTTTGGTTGACCTGAGGCTATAGCAGAAGACACTTGCCCAAGGTGCCACACAGTGGGACTGAGCCCAAAAGAACCATGTGGTTGGTAATCAAGCTATTTACCACGCATCACCTGCACCTCTCTCTCTCTCTCTCTCTCTCTCTATATATATATATATATATATATACATGTAGGAAGGTAGACAAATCACAAACGCCTTCATATATATATATATATATATATATATATATATATATATATATATAAATTAGTAATGCAATACAAAGTATCGCCTTCCAGTAAAGAATAGCCCGTGAGTTGTGCCATTTATTTACTACTTTGTGTATTTTGTGTATTTTTCCCTCACGGGCTATTCTTTACTGGAAGGCGATACTTTGTATTGCATTACTAATTTATTGAAGCTTCTTCACCGTTTTTCGTACTGTTGGCGTTCCGCGTTTCAGTCGAGTGTAATAGTATTAATGTGGTAACATGGTAGATTTCGTCATGGTATATGCTTGGCTGATGAAGATAGAATAAGATATGGGTGGCAGTCATATCTTGTAAAATCTGAAACCTGCAGGTCCCACATTATCCTTTTCCGGGTATTTCATCTTTCAGATGTTCTCCCTGGAGGTAAGACGTTTTTCTCTAGTTTGTTGCACACACGCATTTTTACTAATACATACGCGGTGAAGCTATACATTAGCGTCGTATTTTTGCATTCGCTATTTCCAGTAAATACCGGTACTTAGTTGTGCCATTTATTTACTACTTTGTGTATATATATATATATATTTATATATATATATATATATATATATATATATATATATATATATATATATATATATATATATATATATATATACATGATGATGTGGACAATTGTTCTGGGATCCCAGAAACGCACAGCAAACAATTTCCAAGCCTGGAACAACGAAGCCTGCTCGATCTGTAGAAAAGGCGTAGGTAGAAAATCTATAAGATGCACCAAGTGTAAGCTATGGACACATAAGAGGTGCAGCAATGTCAAAGGAAGGCTAACTAGGAAGATAGTTTTTGTATGTGGAAGATGCTCAGGAGCAATAAACACTGAAAATGCGCAGAGACCAACTTCCGCCACATTCCCGGGAGAAAAACTAGAAATAGCTGATAGCTTCCGTTACCTAGGTGACCAAGTCAGTAGCAGGGGTGGGTGTGCTGAAAGTGTAATTGCTAGAGTAAGAATAGCAGACTGTATAACGCATGTGTACGAACAGCCATGCTACATGGCAGTGAAACATGGGCCGTGACTGCTGAGAATATGCATAAGCTTGCAAGAAATGAAGCCAGTATGCTCCGATGGATGTGTAATGTCAGTGTTCATACTAGACAGAGTGTAAGTACCATGAGAGAAAAGTTGGACCTAAGAAGCATCAGTTGTGGTGTGCAAGAGAGACGTTTGCGCTAGTATGGTCATGTGGCGAGAATGGATGAAGATAGTTCTGTGAAAAAGTACCACACCCTAGCGGTTGAGGGAACCTGTGGAAGAGGCAGACCCAGGAAAACCTGGGACGAAGTGGTTAAGCACGACCTTCGAACTTTAGGTCTCACCGAGGAAATGACTAGAGACCGAGACCTTTGGAAGTATGCTGTGCGTGAGAAGACCCGGCAGGACAAGTGAGACCATAACCCGTGGTCTCTACCTGGGATGTAGCCAGTCCACTTATGCATACCTTTCCTTCCTGGGACACAAAACTCTACTTGTGAAGACCTGTTGAGGCAAGTGAAAATCGAAATCAAAATCAAAATCGAAATCGATCAACATCAATGGAAATTGTAGCTGTGATACCAGTGCTGGTGGTACGTAAGAGAACCATCCAAACGTGGCCGTTGCCAGAGCCGCCCCGACTGGCCTCCGTGCCGGTGGCACGTAAAAAGCACCATCCGATCGTGGCCGTTGCCAGCCTCACCTGGCTCCCGTGCTGGTGGCACGTAAAAAGCACCATCCGATCGTGGCCGTTTGCCAGCCTCGTCTGGCACCTGTGCCAGTGGAACGTAGAAAGCACCCACTACACTCACGGAGTGGTTGGCGTTAGGAAGGGCATCCAGCCGTAGAAACATTACCAGATCAGACTGGGCCTGGTGCAGCCTTCTGGCTTCCCAGACCCCAGTTGAACCGTCCAACCATGGAAAGCGGACGCTAAACGATGATGATGATGATGAGGATGATGATGATGATGATGATGATATATATTAATATTAAGGCGGTGAGATGGCAGAATCGTTAGCACGCCGGCCGAAATGCTTAGAGGCAGACCCAGGAAAACCTGGGACAAAGTGGTGAAGCACGACCTTCACATCGTCTGCCGTTACATTCTGAGTTCAATTCCGCCGAGGTTGACTTTACCTTTCATCCTTTCGGGGTTGAGAAATTAAGTACCAGTGAAGAGGACGGTGGTACTACGGGCCTATTCTAAGTCGTGTAGTGCCATCGCCCTCTTCGACAAGAGTGTAGTAGAGAGAGAGTTGGCAGACTACCTGTCAACTATAAAATTTATTTCACGGGGGACCAAATTTGCAACGGTCTGGTTGCTGTTTGGTACCCCTGAGGAAGCTGGCAGATTTGCCAGCGAGCCCCTTGAGAGAGAAGAAATTTTGTTCCTCCCTACTTATTGTGGGAGGAAGATAAGAAGAGACTGGGTGTGCGGGCTGCCCCCGGGCACGGAGGCGGAATGGATCGAGAAGACCATCCGGTGAGGCCTGAGGGATAGCAGGCCCAGGCTATTGAGTGTGAAGATTGCTCCCGCGGTCGACTGGGTGGACCCCGGTGGCCGTAGGAGACATGATGTTCCCGGACTTCCTAAAAATGGCCGGGTACAGGTACCCGGTGATACTTGAGGGACGCCCCTCCAAGTGTCACCTGTGCCTGGAGCCTGGCCATATCAAAAGGAACTGTCCAGGGGGCCGTGGTGGGACCCTGGAGCATGAGAAAGAGAAGGTGCCCGCCGCCCCCTCATTGGAAGGGGAGACGGTGGAAGTTGTGGAGGAAGTTGCCTCCACGAAAAGAAAAAGAAAGGTGAGCAACAATGGTTGCTCACCAAAGAATGTTCAGGCGGCGGAGGAGGGTAGTGAGCCCCCGCGTCTGTCGACGCAGCCCCCTGCTCCCGCAGCCTCAAAAAGAAAGAGGAAAAAGAAGAGCAGAGGACGGTCGGCGGATGTTCCTGGGCCGCCGACGGAGCCGCAGGTGGGATGTGTTCCACCTGTGGATAGGGCTCTGTCAGTGGGAAGTGTGCCACTGACGGAGCAGTGTGAGGTCCCTTCCTGTGAAGAGGAGGTGTTTGTCCTCCTTTATCACGAGGGAGGGACGGTGAGTAAATTTTTGGACGGCTTGGGTGACCGAGACCGTGTGCACTCGGTCTGCTCAAGTAGTCCGATATGGCCTCCGCAGGTGGCTGCGGAGGCAGTTACTGAAAAATTTTTGTCAAAGGTCACAGCGACCTTTGACAAGGAAGAATTTGCTTTCCTCTTTGCTGGCCCCGACTTGTCGATGCAGAGTTGTCTGCAGACGGCAAGTCACTTAGCTTGGGGACCTGACAAAGAGAATTGTTGTAAGAAACTTTGTTTTCGAGCGTTTGTTGGTCGGTGGGCGCCGACATCCCTCTCATCCGTATCATTTTGTTTCATTTCATCCCATCTTGTCTGGGTCCAGCCCACAAGCTTCTCTTTGTAAGGCCTATATGGCCAATTTAATGAAATAAAGAGGCTTGCTTCCTAACCACATAATTCTAGGTTCAGTCCCACTGTATGGCACCTAGGGTAAGTGTCTTCTACTATAGCCTCGGGTTGACCAAAGCCTTGTGTGTGGATTTGGTAAACAGAAACTGAAAGAAGCCCATCGTATATATATACACACATTACAGTATAAGCATAAGGGTAAAAATTAAAAGAGGTTTGCCTGTTTTTATTAAAAACATAAAACATAACACATTTTTATATATAAGAGTGTATAAAGATTTATACATGGAGAGAAGATCCTTGACAAGACTTCTTATATGCTTAAAAGGGCAGTTGAACCCTTTATTTATGGTTTGGGTTAACTGCCCTTTTTAGAATATAAGAAGTCCTGTCAAGGGTTTTCTCTCCATGTATAAATCTTTATAGACTCTTATATAATATGTGTATGTGTGTGTGTATTTGTGATTGTATGTCCAACCCCGCCCCACCATTAGTTGACAACCGATGTTGGTGTGTTTACAACCCTGTAACTTAGTTGTTCGGCAAAAGAGACTGATAGAATAAGTACAAGGCTTACGAAGAATATGTCCTGGGGTCGATTTGTTCGACTAAAGGCGGTGCTTCAGCATGGCCACAGTCAAATGACTGAAACAAATAAAAGAAAAATATATGTATGTGTATATATATATATATATATATATATATATATATATAAGGGACTAAAGCCATCTGAATATGGCTAGGGACAGGGCAGGGTGGTGGAGGTGTTACTGTTGCATTTAGCCCCAGGCGAACATCAACGAAGCCAGAGGAAACTCTGGTGGAAGTCCGAA
>NC_043024.1:3166511-3226511 GCF_006345805.1 Octopus sinensis
CGGGGAGTAAGTCTGAGTTACGACGAAGACCACGAGTGTGTGTGTCCGTGTGTTATCGACGCGAGCGACGCGGTCCGACCCGTAAGTCGAAGGAATCAGACCCGTATGCTTGCGGGTCGGCCCCGGCTGGATAGTCACGCCTCTAGGTGACCGTCGCACCCCAAGGGGGGTCAGGACTATATTGAGGGCTTGCAGTCGGCAGGTGGATGTCTCCGGGACCGTTCGGAAGGATGCCAGAGACGTCAGCCTACGACGCCGTCAGCCCGGCGGGCGGCCGCCGCCTTCGCGCCGCCTCGCTTTCTCCCGTTCGTCCACGCCCCGCGGGGCCGTTTGCGGCAGGCCTGCGCCTGTCGCCCGTTCCTCCGCCGCGCTACCGCGCCCGAAATCGAAAGAACGAACCCAAGCTCGCGGTACGGCCCACGGACGCGTGGACGTAGCCGCCACCGATGCCGGAAGGCGTTCACGAGATGCACGCGGTCGATACGGAGACGCGGTCCGTCCCGTAAAATCCCGAAGGATGACAAACTGCGGCTAGCAAGAGGTAGCGGCGGAAGGCCTGCGCCGGTCGCCCGTTGCTCCGCCGGTCGCCCGTTGCTCCGCCGCCCTACCGTGCCCGAAATCGAAAGAACGAACCCAAGCTCGCGGTACGGCCCACGGACGCGTGGACGTAGCCGCCAGCGATGCCGGAAGGCGTTCACGAGGGGCACGCGCTCGATACGGCGACGCGGTCCGTCCCGTAAAATCCCGAAAGATGACAAACTGCGGCTAGCGCGAGGTAGCGGCAGGCCTGCGCAAGGCCTGCGCCTTTCGCCCGCGTCTCCGCAGCCAAACCGTGCGTGAAATCGAAAGCACGAAACTAAGCGGGCGGTGTCGGCCACGTACGCGTGGACCTAGCCGCGACCGATGTTGCGAGGTACGGGCGTTCGATACGGCGACGTGGTCCGTCTCGTAAATTCCCGAAAGATGACAAACTGCGGCGGGCCTGCGCCCGCCTTCGCCCGCGCCTTCGCCCGCGCCTCCGCCGCGCTACCGCGAGGCTCCAGTGGGGCTTAAGCGAAACTTGCGCTCTCGCCCACGTACACGTGGACGTAGGCGCGATCGATGCCGTCAGTCGCCGGGAGTGCGTGGCGATATGCACCGGGTAAAAACAGCGACGTGGTCCGACCCGTGAGTTAAGGAGGTGCTCGGACCGTAAGCAAACGGATCGGCCCCGGCTGGATAGTCACGCCTCTAGGTGACCGTCGCACCCCAAGGGGGTCAAGACTATATTGAGGGCTTGCAGTCGGCAGGTTGATGCCTCGGGGACCGTTCGGCAGGATGCCAGAGACGTCAGCCTGCGACACCGTCAGCCCGGCGGGTGGCCGCCGCCTTCGCGCCGCCTCGCTTTCTCCCGTTCGTCCACGAGCCGCGGGGCCGTTAGCGGAAGGCCCGCGCCGGACGCCCGTTCCTCCGCCGCGCTACCGTGCCCGAAACCGAAAGAACGAACCCACGCTCGCGGTACGGCCCACGGACGCGTGGACGTAGCCGCCACCGATGCCGGAAGGCGTTCACGAGATGCACGCCGTCGATACGGCGACGTGGTCCGTCCCGTAGAAACCCGAAAGATGGCAAACTGCGGCTAGCACGGTCGCCCGTTGCTCCGCCGCCCTAACGTGCCCGAAATCGAAAGAACGAACCTAAGCTCGCGGTACGGCCCACGGACGCGTGGTCGTATCCGCCACCGATGCCGGAAGGCGTTCACGAGATTGCACGCCGTCGATACGGCGACGTGGTCCGTCCCGTAAAAACCCGAAAGATGGCAAACTGCGGCTAGCACGATCGCCCGTTGCTCCGCCGCCCTAACGTGCCCGAAATCGAAAGAACGAACCTAAGCTCGCGGTGCGACCCCCGTACGCGTGGACGTAGCCGCCACCGGTGCCGGAAGGCGTTCACGAGATACCGGCGCTCGATAGGAGTACGTGGTCCGTCCCGTAAAATCCCGAAAGATGACAAACTGCGGCTGGCACGAGGTAGCGGCGGAAGGCGTGCGCCGGTCGCCCGCGTCTCCGCCGCCCTACCGTGCGTGAAATCGAAAGCACGAACTTGAGCGTGCGGTCTCGCCCACGTACGCGTGGACGTAGCCGCGACCGATGTCGCGAGGTGCGGGCGTCCGATGCGGCGACGCGGTCCGTCCCGTAAATTCCCGAAAGATGACAAAGTTGCGGCCAGTGCAGGCAACGGCCGATAGCGGCGGGCATGCGCCCGCCTTCTACCGCCTTCGCCCGCAGCTCCGCCGCGCTACCGCGAGGCTCCAGTGGGGCTTAAGCGAAACTTGCGCTCTCGCCCACGTACACGTGGACGTAGGCGCGATCGATGCCGTCAGTCGCCGGGAGTGCGTGGCGATATGCACCGGGTAAAAACAGCGACGTGGTCCGACCCGTGAGCAAGGAGGTGCTCGGACCGTAAGCAAACGGATCGGCCCTGGCTGGATAGTCACGCCTCTAGGTGACCGTCGCACCCCAAGGGGGTCAAGACTAATATGTAGGGTTGTGGTTGATCGGCATAGGTTAGCGTCTCGGAGGGATGTCCTCGTAGCTCCTTTTCTGACGACGGTTAGCTCCCCGTTTGCCGGTGCAAGATCGACTCTACACGGCCGGCGCGTCCTCGAATTTCCGCCGCCGAACCGCCCGCCTTTCAGACGCTGCGTTCGCCCGCCCGTTGACGCCCGCGTTTGCCCGCCTTCGCCCGCCTTTTGAAGCTCGCCTTCGCCCGCCTCTGGACGTCCGCTTCTTCACGCCCGCCTATTAGACGCTGCGTTCTACCCGCATCTTTCGACGCCCGCCTTCGCCCGCCTTCGCCCGCCTTCGCCCGCCTTCGCCCGCCTTCGCCCGCCTACGTCCGCCTTCGCCCGCCTTCGCCCGCCTCCGGACGTCCGACTTTGCCCGCCTTTCAGACGCCGCTGCGTTCGCCCGACCCTTTCGACGCACGCGTTTGCCCGCCTTCGCTCGCTCGCCCGCCGGCAACCGCCGCACAAGCGCTCTTTACGTAGGGTCGTGGCCGAACGGCATAGGTGGACCGCCTGGAAGGGATGTTGTCGGCGCTCCTTTCTGCCAACGGTTAGATCCCTTATTGCCGGTGCAAGGTCGACTCTACACGGCTGGCGCGTCCTCGAATGTCTGCCGCCGCCGCCACACCGCCCGCCTTTCAGACGCGCTCCCTCGACGCCCGCGTCTGCCCGCCTCTTCACGCTCGCCGGTTCGTGCCACACAGTGGGACTGAACCCGGAACCATGTGGTTGGGAAGCAAACTTCTTACCACCCAGCACGCTTGCACCTATATATATATGTGTGTGTGCGTGTGTGTGTGTGTGTTGGTTGGCAGGCTGAGTGAGTTGGTTGAGTGGATGGAGAAGTGGATTGACAGGAAGGTATCAGGTGCTTGCTTGTGTTTTTTTATGGGTCCAGGAAAGAAAATATTAAAGGGGTTCAATAAACACTGTATCCCATATCTTTATACATAATACTGTCTGTCTGTGTGTCAGTGTAAGTGTGTGTGTGTGTGTGTGTGTGTAATGGGTGATTAACAAGAGGTGGGTAGTGGGTGTGATTATGAAGGAAGAGTTGACTGATAAATCAAGTTAGACTGGAATAGAGTTCTCTGGGTAGGGATGGGGGAGGAGACGGAGGAGTGGGGCGTTCTTTTTTTTTTCTTTTTTTTCTTTCTTTGTTTATGATTTTTTTATTCATTCTTTTTTTTTTGTCTGTAACCTTTTCCCACCAAGAACTTGGTCGCACCCATCATACCATCGGCAACAACAACATCAATTACACTCCACCACTACCACCACCTTGTTGCTACTTCTGTCACAAGCATAACTGTTACCACCACAAAAACTTCTACCAACATATCTTCCAACGCCACCATCCCCCTCCACTACCACCACCACCACCGACACGGCCGACACCATCATCACAACTATCACCAGAACCATTGCATCATCATTCACCCACCACAACCATCCACACCTCCTTCACCACATCAACATCAAAACCACCGCCACCGCCGCCATCATCATCATCATCACTGCTAACAACAACCACTGACTACTACCGCCTCAACTTTACCATTTTAACTGTTAATACCACCACCGACCCCTGCCCTCCCATAACTAGGACTCCCTCCCACATACACAACCATCACCACCACTTCCACCGTCACCACCATATACCAACATAACTTTTCTATTACCCAAAACAATCAGTACGTGAGAGTGTGTATGTATACAGGATTGAATGTGTCTGTGTGTATGTGTGTGTGTATGTGTGTGTGGGGGTGCGTGTCCAAGAGTGCCCATATGTGTGTGTGTGTGTGTGTGTGGTGTGTAAGTAGTTCTATGTATATGTGAAACTGTGTCCTGTCACAGTTCTACAGCCGGGCACTTCAGCAGATGTTCCAGTTGTTGTTGTTTTTGTGCGTGTGTGTCGCGTTATTGTTGCTTCTGTTGTTGTTGTCGTCGTCGTTCGTTTCGACCGAGAGAGAGAGAGAGAGAGAGAGAGGGAGAAAGAAACAGAAGAAGAAGAAGAATTTGGTTGTGTCACGCCTTTCCTTTTTCTTCTTTCTCTTTTAAATGAAATAACGAACACATACACGCACGCGTCCACGCGCACACACATACACAGGCTCGTACACAGATACACAGACACGCACGCACCCGTGATTATTCTAACTCGAACGGGGATCTACCGAACAACACGGTGAGTTTTTCTCTGTGTGTGTATATATATATATATATATATATATACACACACACACACATATGTATGTGTGTGTGTGTGTGTATATATATGTACACATTTAATTTAGTTTAAACATATACATATGCACGTGTTTTTTATGTCTGTGTGTAAGATATGTGCATGTATAATATACATACATGTGTATATATATTCATACACAATACATCGTTTATTGTTATTCTTATTCCTATCATTGAGTCAATTGCTGTTGTATACCCGGTAAAGCGCTGCACAAAATATTTCTTAGCAGTTATCCAGTTACAGCTCTTTACCCTTATCGTTGCGAGTTCCAATCCCGCCTTGACTGACTTAACTTTCATTCCAATCGTACATCAGGTTCCATAAGTACCTGCTCCTCTCCATGGTCCCAGGAATAGGTACTAGATCTGATTTAATGTACAAGTTCTGGTTGTAAGTATGGCCTATGTAATTTAAGATATCCACTTCGCAAATTTAAGAGTTTCTAGTTCAGTCGCATTTCGCGGCACTTTAGAAACGTGTCTTCTACTAGATTAACTAAAATCTTTTGAGTAAATTTTCGTCGACGGAATCTCTGACGAAGCCCATATAAAAGAGTACAGTATCTGTTTTATGGCTTGTTGTCTTTGAGTACCTTTGCTGGAGTCTACTCTGGGAAAGACTTCCGTCCGGACACGGGTAGTTTTATCCATTCTATGAAGCAGGCCGATCGCCAGACTTTGGTGCCTGGCGGGTACTTCAGAATATTCTGGATGGGGAATAATTTATATTACGACAAAACTTTCGTAAACTATATTTTCTATATTTGAGGGTGCGTCGTTGAACAGTGAGGGGGCAGTGCCATTCAGTTCCCCACCTTAACGACAGGTTGTTGTTGTTGTCTGGCCATAGAACACGATCATGTTGATATTTAGCAAGATAAACAAGGTTTTATCCATAAATCCGTGGTTTTGCTTATATAATGCTTCATAGATGAATGCCATTAATTTTTTTCTGTGGTTGCAGTTGTTGGTGTTGCTAATCCCTAGATTATCCTTCATTTAGCAGGGCTATCATTTAAACATATTCCACCCGTGATCATCCTACCTTTTGTCAGTTACACTATGATGAAGACCAGATGTTATAGGGGTGGTGGTCATCGAGTAAATCGGTCCCGAAATCGGAGACTCGAGGGAGGGCCCGGCAGTATTTTGATAGAATTCTCTTGTGGACCTCAAAAATGAGATGACGCCTCAAAAAATGCTTAAAATAGAATCTTCGGAAACCCCTTTAATTTCGAGACCTCCATCTCCTTGCCCCCACACCGTCAGGGCTCGAAGGTAGTCTTGTTCCGCTTTATGGGATTTTTCCCAGAGACCCTCTACGATCACATTATCCAGCATGTCCTTCCATTGTTGTTGTTCAGACGGAGACTTGGCTGTTATCTTTAGCAAATCGAACGACCACATAGAAGCACATTCGTTGAATCTATACGTTGTTGTTGATCTGCTCATTGTCATCTTTTAGCGAGTAAGTCTATGATCAGACATTCCAACAGCGACTACCCCAACATTTTAGCGTGATTACACTATTCCTATAGTGAAATAGCCTGAGCGTGTGCCGCCCAGCGCACCCCTTCAGCTTCACTCACCGTTCTCTATACAGGCTCATACAGCAGACCCAAAAGTGCCGCCCAGAAACGACCACCTCCATATCCCCCACCTCACCGCACCCCAGTTATGCTACTGCATTCAAAATGTCCTTTTTTTTTCTAAAGCTGTAAGGTATAGTTTTAAGGAAATTTAACTGCTATTTTTAGCAGATAGAATGCTCACTTTGAAGCTCCCACTTGTGCCAGTGTTAAATTGGATGTAATGCCCAGCTGCAGCTTGGCCTGGTTGTCCTCTTTCCAGTGTCCACTCTGTTGGAAAGTGGTGACAAATATTACTCCTCAGTATAGTTACTACTTTCATCTCTTATTGAGATTTTTCTAATTACTCTGCTTGTTGTAAGATCAGTGACCGATGGTCACTTATTTTTCTACATATTGCAAGCTGAAGCTAATCCCTACTATTTCTAACAGTCGGGTGTTTATGACTGAAGATGGGCGCAAATAATCTGAAACCATTCGGTCTTGTGATCCTGTCATTTGGTGGAAGATAGTAGGGTTTTGGTCCCCTGCTTGCAATATATACAGGGTGCAGGTTGCACCAGTAACCAGCAGGTAGAGGCTCTGCTTGGGGTTAAACAATAGTAACATCAAACGACCATATTGACATGGCAACAAACATCACTCCTCAGTATACGCTTTTACTTGTTTCAGTCATTTGACTGTGGCCAAGCTGGAGCACCACCTTTAGTCAAGCAGATCGACCCCAGGACTTATTCTTTGTAAGCCTAGTACTTATTCTATAAGTCTCTTTTGCCAAACCGCTAAGTTACGGGGATGTAAACACACCACCATCAGTTGTCAAGCGATGCTGGGGGGACAAACACACACACACACACACACATATATATATATATATATATATATATATATATATATATATATATATATATTATATATATATATATATATATATATATAAAAATAAACATTATTGGTGAATTGAAGAAATGGAACTGAACGCAGATTGAACAGAATCGTTTTATTTCATTCTACACGTGTTTCGAAAGGCACAAATTACCAAAATCAGATTGAATAATGGGACCATATTGTGTCTTTCTCTTCAGGAAGAAAATAGGAAATCCGTTGGAAAAACAAAAACAGAACAGAGGCGGAGCAAAAACAAATCGAACTATGTTCCTAAGAGCCCATGGCGAAACTGTTTATCAGTGTATGTTGAGAACCGGTGGCTGAAGAATTTAACGGGTCAGGCATCGGTCAATCATGTGGGTGAGGGTGTGTGGGTGTTCTTTGTGACCGAGAATAAAGTTCTGACTATTTAAGGAATATTGGATGTTTTATAAGGGGCGAGAAAAAATCTACTTAGAGACGTGTGTGTGTGTATACTGTTCTATATATGTGTGTGTTGGCGTAGGGGTAGAAAACAATTTTTGTGTACGTGTGTGCGTTTGATCGTTCGGCTGTCAGTGGCTACTGCCGCGAGAACCGTTGGGTGGCAGAAAAAAAATATATATTATGTTTTATGTGTGTGTGTGTTCATCTAAGCCTGCCTTGTCAAGGAAACCCCCCGCTGTGAAAAAACCAAGCCCCGTTTGTCTAACAGGAGTAATTCCCCTTGCAGTGGTTAATCGTAGATATCTTAAAGGCTATTTCAGAATTTGTTACCAAGGGCTATGGGTGCCGGTATTATTTATAAACGCTATTTAAAAGCCAGATAAGTGTAACGCCGCCAATGGGGGCATCGAAAAGCCGACTGTAAAAGCCCGTAATGAAATGATATGAGAGCCAGTACAGTGACACATAATCTCAGCTCCAGCCAGGGAGTACCCACTAGGGGTATAGTTATAAATAGGGGTGTTGTGGTTGACGGTAACAATGGGAGTAGGGTAGAGAGCCCCAATAGCATCCCCAGCATCATTTCCCGCAATAGCAGCACCACGGGCAGTAGCAATGACAGCACCCTGATAGATAGTGGAGAATCAGGGGTTATTCCTATAGTTAATAGTGACGTAGTGGAAAATAGAGTAGTAAGCGGCTGCAGGTCTCGGAACGAATATAGTGACAGGAACGCAGTTCTAATTTCAGAAACTAATCCTAGCAGAATAAGATTCACGTCGGCGAACTCCAAGATCAAAAACGCCGTCTACCAATGCAAGGTTTACACGGACTCAGATGTCTTCACTTATGTAGGGGCCTCATCCTCAAGATTGTCTTTGCGTGTCTCCAACCATTACGCAACTTTTCGGGACATGAACAAGCGCCAGACCATGGGACTCAGTAAGCTAATATGGCGACTGAAGGATACGAACTTAAGATACAGGCTGGAATGGTCAATTTTGTCGGTGGCCCTCCCATTTGATAGGGGCAGAAGGCAGTGCAACCTTTGTGTCTCCGAACTCTTCCATATTTTGTTTGCCAGAGGCCGGATGGTAAACGGGCTTTTACAGTCGGCTTTTCGATGCCCCCATTGGCGGCGTTACACTTATCTGGCTTTTAAATAGCGTTTATAAATAATACCGGCACCCATAGCCCTTGGTAACAAATTCTGAAATAGCCTTTAAGATATCTACGATTAACCACTGCAAGGGGAATTACTCCTGTTAGACAAACGGGGCTTGGTTTTTTCACAGCGGGGGGTTTCCTTGACAAGGCAGGCTTAGATGAACACACACACACATAAAACATAATATATATTTTTTTTTCTGCCACCCAACGGTTCTCGCGGCAGTAGCCACTGACAGCCGAACGATCAAACTCACACACGTACACAAAAATTGTTTTCTACCCCTACGCCAACACACACATATTTCTCGCCCCTTATAAAACATCCAATATTCCTTAAATAGTCAGAACTTTATTCTCGGTCACAAAGAACACCCACACACCCTCACCCACATGATTGACCGATGCCTGACCCGTTAAATTCTTCAGTCACCGGTTCTCAACATACACTGATAAACAGTTTCGCCATGGGCTCTTAGGAGCATAGTTCGATTTGTTTTTGCTCCGCCTCTGTTCTGTTTTTGTTTTTCCAACGGATTTCCTATTTTCTTCCTGAAGAGAAAGACACAATATGGTCCCATTATTCAATCGGATTTTGGTAATTTGTGCCTTTCGAAACACGTGTAGAATGAAATAAAACGATTTCTGTTCAATCTGCGTTCAGCTCCATTTCTTCAATTCACCAATAATGTTTTAATTTCAATTATCCGCACCGACGCACGGTTGCAACACCATATGGTTGTACCTCCAACCGTGCTGTTTACTGCTGTGATTTTTGCTACTAAGGTATCGGTTAAACTTTTGATTAATCTACTACAAGATTATTCATCTTTCTATTTCACATAATATATATTATATATATATATATAATATATATATATATATATATATATAATATATATATATATATACGATGGGCTTCTTTCAGTTTCCGTCTACCAAATCCACTCACAAGGCTTGGTCGACCCAGGGCTATGGTAGAAGACACTTGCCCAAGGTGCCACGCAGTGGGAATGAACTCGGAACCATGTGGTTGGTAAGCAAGCTACTTACCACACAGCCACTCCTGCAGCTGTATAGTTACTATTTTCATTTTTTATAGAGATTTTTCTAACTAGCTACTTCACTTGTTGGATTATAAAAGCTTTTAACAGTGAAATAATTAAAAAATTAATAGACAGACGTAAAATTTATTTTATAGATTGCAAGTTAATGACTTCTCTGTGCCTGATGGGATCTAGCTAAGTTTTCTATGTCAGGCTGAGCAACTATGGAGGTTCTACACAGTTGCTTGGTCTGCTAGAAATAGCAGCACACCTCTCTCTAATTTTATTTTAATCACTATTACTAGTTATATCATGTATGATATAGGTACTAGAGGTACTAGAGGTAAAATTTAGTATGTTAATTATGTTATCTCACTCCTACCCCTCACTGCCCTTAAAGCCTAATGCCCCCTTCAACATGCACAGCAACCTCCTTTGGGGCAGTACCACCCATGATGAGAACCTCTGATGTAGGGTATAGTAAAGTGGGGTGGTTTATATAGGGGTACAATGATGTAGGAAGTAACAGAGTTATAACATGAGATTATATTGAAGATATATAAGTGTGGATCAACAACAGTAAAAAAACGATAAACATCACCCTTTTCAAGCCTAGCCAGGCACATGGGCCCAGTTTCTGTGGAGTATGTGTTCCCCCCCAGCTTGACGGGACAGCAGTCCATTGCAGCGTTACTCAAGAACAGGAAGAAAGAGTGAGAGAAAGTTGTGGCGAAAGAGTACAACAGGGGTCGCCACCACCCCCTGCCAGAGCCTCATGGAGCTTTAGGTGTTTTCACTCAATAAACACACACAACGCCTGGTCTGGGAATCGAAAGCTCGATCCTCCAACTGCAAGTCCGCTGCCCTAATCACTACACTAGGCCATTGTGTCTCCACATCAACAACAGTATTGTCCCAAATGTCTGTGTAAGAGCATCACTGTCCCAGATTTGTTTGTGTACCAGCAGCACATCTGGGACACTGTTTTTACACTGGTCCCATTTGTTTGTGGTTATAATGTAGTGCTGAAAGCTCAGAAAAATAGCAGTTGCGGGTGAAAGTCTCCCAGCATTGTTATCTTCATTAGCAGCAAAAGTAACAGAGTTACAACAAGGGATTACATTGGAGATGTGTAAGTGTGTATCGGCAGCAGCATTGTCCCTGATGTCTTTCTGTCACAACAGCACTCTTCCGAATGTCTTTGTAACAGCAACATTGTCCCTGATTTGTTTGTATAACAGCAGTACAGTTGGGTCACCACTGCTGTTTACACACACAGATATTCACTCTCTCTGATGGCTGTAGTTATAATATTATAGTGTTAAAAGCACTGAGAAACAACAGCAGAAGTGGAGGTGCAATGGCCCAGTGGTTAGGACAGCAGACTCGCGGTCATAAGAACGCAGTTTCAATTCCCAGAGAGGGCATTGTGAGTGTTTATTGAGCAAAAACACCTAAGCTCCACGAGGTTCCAGCAGGGGGTAGTGGTGAACCCCGCTGTACTCTTTCACCACAACTTTCTCTCACTCTTTCTTCCTACTTCTGCCACAAAGCAGAGGGACCATAGTGTAACCCACTATGGGTTGGTAAACTTTCAGACCCTAGTCTAGATTACGAATCCTCTGTACCCAAGGATGGTTCAGCTCTCCACCCGTTAAAAGCCACCGTTTACAGAATGAGGATAACAACGTAGCTTTCGTGCCCATGCAACCGCCAGTCTATCGCGTGTGGTGGGTGAATCTTCAAGTTGCCACACGCATTCTTAGTAGCTGGGAGTAGGATCGAATTAGAGATTATTCTTTGTGGCTAATGGCGTGAGTCCTGATTGGAAGAAGAAGAAGACAGCAGCAGGTGAAGGTCTCCCAGCATTGGTAGACCTAGATTTCTGCTGTTAGCTTCATCAGCAACAAAAGTAACTGAGAGAGATTACATTGGAAATATGTGTGTATCAACTGCAGCATTGTCCCTGATGTCTTTGTGTTGCAGCAGCACTGTCCCAGATTTGTTTGTGTAACAACAGCACATCTGGGACAGTTCTGCTCTTTACTCACACAGACTCTGAGTCTGTGGTTATAAAATTAGCACAGTCCGTGGGTGTGCAACTGTAGCCTCATCGTAGCTTTAGGAGTGGCACTCGATTATGGACCCCCACCTGAACTTTATAAAAGATTGTTAGTTGGGCATGTTGGGGAGCTGAAGTATTTCTTAGCCCAGAAAAGAAAGACCAGTGTCTTTGATGTAGTTTTTACAATGTCAAAGATGTGTGCTGACCAAAAGAGGGATCCTCAATGACAACAAGGTCAGACATTTAAAGTAATCAAGAGGTCTCAAAGTTAAGTGCTGTTCATGTTTAAGGGTGCAATGTACAGTAATGTTTTCTACATATGAGTAGTTTGGTATTGTCATAGCTAGAACATTGATAATTGCATGTCTGTCTGGATAATAGGCGACCTAGGGCTAAACAGAGACAAAAACCACTCATCAAAGACAAGTGCACACTACTCTTTTACTCTTTTATTTGTTTCAGTCATTTGAGCATAGCCATGCTGGAGCACCGCCTTTAGTCGAGCAAATCGACCCCAAGATTTGTTACTTTTAAGTAAGCCTAGTACTTATTCTATTGGTCTCTTTTGCTGAACCAGCATCGGTTGTCAAGCGATGTTGGGGGGACAAACACAGACACACAAACATATACACACGCACACATGCATATATATATATATATATATATATATTATATATATATATATGTATATATATATATATATATATATAGGGAGAGTTTATGAAAAAAAACAAGGACGAAGACAGGTGGTGTACAAAACAAACAGATATATTAGTATAACGCTCAGGAATAGGAAAAAGTCTTTTACGTTTTGAGCCTACGCTCTTCTACAGAAAGGGACACAGAATAAACAAGGAGAGAAAAAATGTGTGTAGTGGCTAACGATCTATCATCTATATATATATATATATATATATATATATATATATATATATATATATTTGTTGTGCAAGATTTTTTTATGTGAAATTGTGTGTTGAAACAGATATTGTTATATTTCGGAATGGTCATTTTGCCAGTTTTGCCAATAAAAACACATGCACGATATATTTGGTGTTACTTTGCTTCAGTGCTATTTATTTTTTTTTTTACATTAATCTTAATCTTATTTCGGCCAGAGTTCTTTTGTCACACTCCTGTGACCGCATCAGTGGTCCTTTGCTTTCTTCTTTCTTATTTGTGTGTCTCTCCTTACTAACCGTCAGCCATTTTGTATTTCTATTGTATGTGTCTTCATTTGCACATGTGTACGTCTCTATGTGTGTCTATGTTTAGTTAGTGTGTGTGTGTGACGAAAGGACTCTGGCCGAAATAAGACTAAGACCAATGCAAAAAACAAACAACACCGAAGCAAAGCAACACCAAATATACAGTGCATGTGCTTTCACTGGCCAAACCGGCAAAATGACCATCCCCAAATACACCAATATCTGTTTCAACACACGATTTCACATAAAAAATCTTGCACAACAAATATATATATATATTTGGGAATGGTCATTTTGCCGGTTTGGCCAGTGAAAGCACACACACTGTATATTTGGTGTTGCTTTGCTTACATACATACATGCATGTATGTATGTACACCAGCATCTGTTGTCAAGCGATGGTGGGGGGACAAACACAGAACGCAAACATATACACACACACACACACACAGATAAAAACATATATATAAATCAATAAATGGTGTTGTTGTGTTGACTGCATGTGAAAAAATGATAGGAGAGGAAAAATTATAAGGCAGAATGCTAAATTGAAAGTAAATTTTAATAAAAATGGGTGTATGGAAAATTAAAAAAGAAAAAAATAATAAATCAAACCAGTTTTCATCACAAAGCAAATTATCAAGATTTGGAAGGGGAAAAGAAATTTTTTTTTTTTATCTTAATCCTCTGAAGAAATTTTTCCAAGGACTATTATTGAACTCTAAAAGCATAAAGACTCTACTGTGTATGGGTATACTTATTTCTTAATGTTTGTATGTATTTATTATTCGTTTTTTGAAAAAAAACATTGTAAATTTCTTTTTTCTCCTTCCTCAATTTAAAAAAAAAAATTTCTTTTCCCCTTCCAAATCTTGATAATTTGCTTTGCAATGAAAACCGGTTTGATTTATTATTTTTTCGTTTTTAATTTTCCATACACACATTTTTATTAAAATTTACATTCTGCCTTGTTATAATTTTTCCTCTCCTATATATAAATATATATATATATATATATAGTTTGTACATGTATTTGGTTTGCAGGATTCTTGATGTGAATTCATGTGTTGAAAGAAATACTATTGAATCTTGGGAGGAGCATCATGCCGGTAATAATAAATTGCTTAACTGAGTAATTAACCCATTAATTAACAATAACAATAAAGGACGAAACTAGTGCATGTGTTTATTATTACCGGCATAGTGACCCTCCCAAGGATCAATAGTATATATATATATATACACACAATGGGCTTCTTTCAGTTTCCATCTACCAAATCCACTTATAAAGCTTTGGTCAGCCTGAGGCCATTGTAGAAGACACTTGCCCAAGGTGCCATGCAGTGGGACTGAACCCAGAACCATGTGATTGGGAAGCAAGCTAATTACTATACAGCCACACATGTGCCTATAAATCATCATCATCAACATCCTTTCAGTGTCCATTTTTATTTTTTCTATGGCCTTATTACAAGCTTCTTTCAGTTTTCTTCTATCAAATCCACTCATACTCACCAGACTTTGGTTCAAAGTGGATTAAACCGCTCATATCCCACCAAGGAGATAACAACATCAACATGGGTGAAGATCTTCTTTAGCCTGGGGCTGATGTTTCTCCTGTCCTTACCCACTGTCTTCAGTGCTTGACATTTTTATAGAGAACCCAGTCACTATTCAGTCCAAAATGGTTCATCCGTGAGATGTGACAGCAAAGAAGAACACACCTTTATTCTCTGCATGCAATTAGACTTGGAAAGTTTTTGAGAAACCCACTGACCCAATTTGCTGACTTTTCCGATGACACAGGTATCGATGAGTGGTTGAATGACCAAATCCAAGCTTCTCTGCTAGTTCCTCAACAGTTACAAAGGTATTTTTTTCCACCAGGGTTCGCAAGACATCCTCATCAAATTCTAGAGACCTTCCAGGATGAGACTTGTCTTCTAAGTTGTAGTTTCCAGCTCAGAATTTCTGGATCTACGGTTGACACTGGCTTACACTTATTATCCGATCCCCATTTACTGCATTAATATTCTTTGCACTTTTGTATTTCTTTATTGCCCACAAGGGGCTAAACATAGAGGGGACTAACAAGGACAGACAAATGGATTAAGTTGATTACACCAACCCCAGTGCACAACTGGTACTTAATTTATCGACCCCGAAAGGATGAAAGGCTAAGTCAACCTTGGCAGAATTTGAACTCAGAATGTAAAGACAGACGAAATACCTATTTCTTTACTACCCACAAGGGGCTAAACACAAAAAGGACATACAAGGACAGGCAAATGGATTAAGTCGATTATATCGACCCCAGTGCATAACTGGTACTTTATTTATTGACCCCATAAGAATGAGAGGCAAAGTCGACCTCAGCAGAATTTGAACTCAGAACGTAGTGGCAGACGAAATACCACTAAGCATTTCGCCCGGTGTGTTAACGTTTCTGCCAGCTTGCCATTAAGCATTTTGCCTGGTGTGCTAATGTTTCTGCCAGCTTGCCTTGCATTTTTTGTTATGTTGTTGCTCTTTTTGAACTTATAAAGCAAAATACGCTGAATAGCTCCTTTGTCACTTCCATTATAGCTGTGAAAAAATATGTTAAAATTGAGCTGCGCTCATTAAAGCTTGCTCTAAGAATAAGGACAAGGTAAAAATTACTACCTGCCTCTGTAACAAGTTGATGCAGGTAGTTTATCCCATTCCAGCTTTTAGTTCATGCAATTAAAAAAAAACACATTAATCATGGGCTGACCCAATGTATATATATATATATATATATGTGTGTGTGTGTGTTTGTCTCCCACCACCACTTGGCACCCAGTGTTGGTGTGTTTACATCCTTGTAGCTTAGCAGTTCAGCAAAAGAAACCAATTGAATAAATTCCAGGCTTTAAAAGGAAAAAGTACTGGTATTGATTCCTTCGACTAAAAATTCTTCAAGGTGTACCCCAGCAGGGTTGCAGTCTAATGACTGAAACAAGTAAAAGATTAAAAAAATATGTGTGTGTGAATCAAATTGTAGTCTTCAATTGTAAAGACTTGCGTAGTAAATGTATGTATGCAGGTACATGTGCGTGTGAATGTCTTTGTGTTAGGGAAAAGTTAAAGCACAATAGTATGCCTGTTATAAGTACAACCATTTGACCAAGCTATAAAAACACAGACACACTGACACACACACTAACAACAAGATTCCTCCACACAACTTTTATCTATCAAATATTCCATTCACAAAACTTTGGTCATAAATCCAGTAGAACTCCACCAAAAAAGGGTACTGCTCTTGCAGCTGCTGTCTTCTTCTTCTTCTTCTTCTTCTTCTTCTTCTTCTTCTTCTTCTTCTTCTTCTTCTTCTTCTTCTTCATCTTCTTCTTCTTCTTCTTCTTCTTTCTTCTCTTCTTCTTCTTCTTCTTCTTCTTCTTCTTCTTCTTCTAATCAGGATTCACGCCATTAGTCACAAAGAATAATCTCTAATTCGAGCCTACTCTAAGCTACTAAGAATGCATGTGGCAACATGAAGATCCACCCACCACACGCAATAGACTGGTGGTTGCATGGGCACGAAAGCTATGTTGTTATTCTCATTCTGTAAACGGTGGCTTTTAACGGGTGGAGAGCTGAACCATCCTTGGGTACAGAGGATTCGTAATCTAGACTAGGGTCTGAAAGTTTACCACCCCATAGTGGGTTACACCAAGGTTCCTCTGCTTTGTGGCAGAAGTAGGAAGAAAGAGTGAGAGAAAGTTGTGGTGAAGGAGTACAGCGGAGTTCACCACTCCCCCTGCCGGAACCTCGTGGAGCTTAGGTGTTTTTGCTCAATAAATACTCACAATGCCCTCTCTGGGAATTGAAACTGCGTTCTTACGACTGCGAGTCCGCTGCCCTTACCACTGGGCCATTGTGCCTCCTCTGCAGCTGCTGTTGCTACTGCTACTGCTGCTGCTGCTGTTAGCTGCCGTATAGTTGAATCTGACACAGAACCACATGGTTGTGGGGTCAGACTGCTTAGTCACATGTAGCTGCACCTGCAAACCTCAAATTACATTATCCAAATATGAAGAATTGAATGCTGTGTGTATTCATATGTTTAGTGTCTATATGTGTGCATGTGTGTGTGAGTGAGTGTGGTTAACCAAAAGAATTATTACAATTTTGTTTTTTCAAAGTAAAATATGCATCATAACTCACCCCCCCTCCCCCATCATAACACACCCATAATCTAAAATAACACTTTAAAGTAAAATGAAAGGAAAAATAAACAAGTCATATGAAAATACTCAATGAAGACAAAAACTTCAAAACAGGCTACTTATAATTATAGTAACTTCATTCAGGTCACCCCCTCACCATTCTTTTCCTTCCTCCTCTCTCCTCCTATATTAAACATTTTGTGGAACATTCTAGAATACAATCAGCATTGTAGACTTTTTCTGTTTCAATATATTCATTTTCTTTCTCTGCTTATGTTCTCTAATTTTAGAACTTTTGTTGTCTGTGTAATGGCTGGTGGAGAGGTTAGTTTTTTTTTGATGTAACAACTGTTAATCACTCAATTATTTGAGTTTAGTTTTTCACTTCTATCAAGACATTAAATATGTCAGCACTTAACCAGTTTTGGAGTTTGGATTTTGTTTTGCTTTTTTCATATTTTCTTTTACTAGTGACTGATGTCTTATTTAAACTGAGACATGGACAACCATTTTTTGGGAAACAAGTCACATGAGACAAGGCATATAGTCAGGTGGGCTGCTCTACTTAAAAAATTCAGGGTAATTTGTCTTTGGGTGTGCCATTCAGAAAGTTTTGTGCATCAGTTTTCCCATGGCTGGTTTAATCTCTGTTTATTGTGTAAACATCCTTTGGCAAAAAATGATGTGAGTTCAAATCCTGTTAAGATCAACTTTTTATCTTTGTGTTTCAGTCATTGGAATTTGGCCATGCTGGGGCCATACTTTGAACAAATTGATCTCAGTACTTATTTCTTTTAAGCTTGATTCTTATTCTACCAGTCTCTTATACTGAACTGCTAAGTACAGGGATGTACACTAACCAACACCAGCTGTCTAGCAGTGGTGGGAGATGAACACAGACACACAGATGTGTGTGTGTGTGTGTGTATAAATATATATGCATCATCAGGTTGGATCAAATTAACTTGTAAATACCACCTTTAGTTGGTCCTGAAGTACGAGTGGTGTTCAATAAGTAATGCCCCTGACCCACTTCCCATAGCAGTAGAGCAACGAAACTTGGCACAGTTATTAGTCTTTTTCTACATAGGAACCACCCAGAGTTACACATTTCTCCCATTGTTTGATGCAGCTCTGGAGACCGTTTTTGTAGAAGACCCCAGCTTGGTCCTCCAACCTGAACGTGACTTCAGAAATCAAGGCTGCATCATCTGGGAAATGCTTTCCTTTCAAAAACAACTTCATGACTGGGAAGAGGTGAAAATCAAGGTCAGGAAAGTATGGGGATGGGGGAGGAGTTCATAGCCATACACCTGTGCTTCTGATCTGGCGACAAGCGAGTTGTGGACCGGAGTGTTGTCCTGCAGGAGGAGGATGCCTTTGCTGATCTTGACCTGCCTCTTGATTTTGATAACTTCTCTTAATTTCCCCAAAAGTGAAGCATAATAAGCTCCTGCAATTGTGGTACTCTTTGCCAGGAAATCTGTCATCACTACTCCGTCCTGGTCCCAGAAGACTGTGAGCATGACCTTGCCAGCGGAGGGCTGCACCCTTGCCTTCTTTGGAGGGGGTGAGTCACGGTGCTTCCACTGCATTGACTGGGCTTTGGTCTCTGGATCATCGTGATGGACCCAGGTTTCATCCTGTGTAATCAATCTTTTGAAAAATTTTGATTCATCTTCTTGGCACATCTCCAAATTCACCCTCGAGCACTCGACGCATTCTTGCTTCTGGGAAGGTGTGAGCAACCTGGGAATCCATCTGGCAGACACCTTTTGCATATGCAAATGGTCATGAATGATAGTTTCCACAGACCCGGTACTAATCTTGACCTCATGGGCTATTTGGCGAATAATTATGCGTCGATCTTCCAAAATGGCAGCCTCAACTTGACAGACAGATGCCTCATCAATGGCAGAAGGGGTGACCAGATCTGGGAGCTGTTTCCACAGAGTTCCGACCATGTTTGAATTCATGATGCCAGCGTTTTACAAGGTCATATGATGGGGCATCATCACCATAAGTTACTTTCATTTCATCAAAAGTCTCCCGTGGTGTGCATCCTTTCAAATACAAAAACCGGATCACTGCTCGACACTCAACAGGCTCCATTTCACACTTGACTCGGTTCAAACACCTGTAAATCAGAAACCACAATTAATTCAGAGCTGTAATTTGCCACTTACTCTATAGAGATATAAATGATTGCACATGCAAAATTTCAGCTAGATCAAACAACTGCAAGTGGGTCAGAGGCATTACTTATTGAACGTCCCTTGTACATCTGGTGAAATATTCAGGTTATGTGTACAGAGAATTGAACCCTTACAAGTATTTAGTGCCTAGGGACTGGCCCAAAGCATACATTGTATTGGTCACACAGTGTTTGGTATGCCCCAGGATGTCCGACAGGTCAAGAATCCCTTTTGGTGTATTATAAGCTAATAAATAAATAACAAACGATGTTCATTACAGCTGTTTCTAACACATTTTTAATAGATCAATGAGAATGTTACATCATAGTAAAAAACTGTTTTCATCAGATGATACATAGAATTTCAAACAATAGCAGAACAATCCATAAACACAGTAGGAACATGGCTATGATGTAATGTAGTCATTCATCTATTAAAAAATGTGTTAGAAACAGCTGTAATAAACTAACATTCATCCATCATTTGTTATTTGTTTGTTTGTGTGTGTGTGTGTGTGTATGTATATATATATATATATATATATATATATATATATATATATATATATTAAGTGTTCAAGAGTTCAAGGTCAATCTATGTCAAGCAGCTTTACTCCACATGCTTTAGCTTCGTTACAATGGCAACAGTCCGGATACTTATTGATCAGACGTCGCATATACATATAAAACAAGTGGTAAAAGGGATTAATAAATCCAGGCAGTTAAAACTTCAAATTTCCGCACTAAGGCACGGTTTTTATGCCCCATGGTCGTAACTTCAACCGTGCTTTTTCTGTTGTGAAATAAGTATCCGGACTGTTACCATAGAAACAAAGCTAAAGCATGCAGAATAAAAGATGCTTGGCACAGATTGACTTTGAACTCTACTGTGCATGTGCACTAAGTTTTGACGTTCTAGCTCACTTCCACCGTTTACACCATTGCTTAGAAGGAAGGTATGTAGCATGTGATTGTTGCATTGACCATGCTACACACCATCCTTCCAAGCACTGCTGTAAAAAGCAGAAGTGAGCTAGAATGTTAAAACTTAGGGCACATACACAGCAGAGTTCAAGGTCAATCTATGTCAAGCAGCTTTACTCCACATACTTTAGCTTCGTTACAATGGCAACAGTCCGGATACTTATTGATCAGACGTCACATATACATATAAAACAAGTGGTAAAAGGGATTAATAAATCCAGGCAGATATCTCAAAAGCATTTAGTGTTAAGAAAACTTGGTTATATTCATCAAACAATCAGATACCAATAAATTTAAATAGAAGTAATATCCAAGGTAATTCCTCATGTATGACAAGCAGATCAAAATATTGCTTCAAAGAATTTCAAGAAATGTGGAGCATATGACAATCTGAACAATTGATGATTGCACCATACATTTCCAATGATTGCTTTTATTGTTTCTATTTATAAATAGAAAAAAATATACTAAACACCAGTCAAACGAACATATCTGAAAACTTATGCCAACACAATGTTATCGAGGTAATACAAAACAGATTAAATTCAAAGTGAAATGAGATGATATCTCTAATACATGAACACGTACAAAAAGGACATTTACAAGAAATATAATAGTCTAAGAAAAGCCAGTTTAGTATTTAAAATTATGATGATGTTGGTAAATAATGAAAAAATAAAAAGTAAACATAGACATGCTACATCACGACCTTTAGTTATGCAGTTCTTAACATATGCTGAAAACATTTAGAAAGATTATGCTTATTAGATTTTAAGAAAACAACTATAGTTATTTAGTATTGAAATACTTAAATGTTCTTTTATATTTATTGGAACATTTCAATGTAAGATTGTTTCTGCTATTTAATAATTTTAATTTAGAAGTAATTATATAATACATTTCCTCTAGGCATAGAGCACATTTAAAATTACTAGTATTGTATGATGGAGTATAACTAATAATGGACCACTTTTTATTATAGTTAATATTCCTCATATTCAAATTTCAAATGCATTTACTACGATTCGTAAAATTACATTTTCTTCTAAACTTAAGTGAAGAATAAAGAATGGTTATGTAATCTAGATTTCCAAATTGTAGCAGAAGAACCTATGTGATAGTATGTACGATCCCCAGCAATTATCTAAGATTGATATACTTTATTCATCCTTAAACACTGATTTTCTAAAGGACACATAATTTTGTTTATGACATTATATCAGTATTTATTCACTCATATGTAGCACTCATGGTTAAAGGAACTAGTACCAATTCTACTCACAGAATTAGGTGTTAAACCAGATTTATTAGCAGTATTATAATCAATATTATTTTTAGGTGTTATCATAAAGGATCTATCAATTTCACAGTTGAAGGCACCTTCACCTAAAGTATCAAAAACTAGTTCAAGAAAATTATTATAAGAGTTTATATCACAACTGAATAAATTTAGTACATTTTTTTATCCAATGAACCAAAAAATTACTTTCAAGGAATTAAGCCATAAACATAAATTAACACAACCACTAATGTTCCTCAGAAATTCTTTGCTGCACTATCAGTTCTGACCATCATTACTAATTTTCAGTTGAGAAACTGCCTAATTTTACTTTTGTTACGTTCTGCTCTAATTTCAGCCAAAATTCTGGTGGTTGGATAGGAAAATTTTACTCTATGGTGATTAGATAATTTCCTGTACTTACTTGAAGGTGGGAAATATTTATCCAGTGCAGCAAAGAATTTCTAAGGAATATTGGTTGTTAGGTAAGATGAAAATGGTGCATTATACCAGATAATGTTCCTTTTGATTTAGCTTTCTATTAATTACATATACTTTTTTTGTAATATTAACATAATCTGCATGTTTATAATTCTTAATTTCAAAATTAGATGATCTGGCATAATTCTTATGTTTAAAGTTATTCATATCTATAGATTCTTTTTTGTCATTATTATTGTTGTTGTTGTTATTATTATTAAGGCAGTGAGCTGGCAGAATCATTATCATGCAGGATGAAATTCTGAGTGGTATTTCACCCATCACTATGTTCTGAGTTCAAATTCCGCCAAGGTGAACTTTGCCTTTCATCCTTTCAGTGTTGAAAAATTAAGTACCAATGGAGCACTGGGGTTGATATAATCCACTCACCCCCGCCCCTAAAATTGTTGCTCTTGTGGTCAAATTTGAAACCATTATTATTGTTATTTGTTATTATAAAGGTGGCGAGGGAGCAGAACTATTAGCAGACCAGGCAAAATGCTTAGTAGCATTTTGTCTGTCTTTATATACTGAGTTCAAATTCTGCCAAGTTGAACTTTGTCTTTCATCCTTTCCGGGTTGATAAATTAAGCACCAATTGAACCCTGGGGTCAATGTAATTGACTCATCTCCTCCCCTAAAATTGCTGCCCTTGTGGCAAACTATTATTATTATTATTATTATTATTATTATTATTATTATTATTATTATTATTATTATTATCATTGCTGTTGTTGTTGTTGTTATTGTTATTATTAAGGTGATGAACTGGCAGAATTGTTAGCACCGAGTTCAAATTCTGCTAAGGTTAAATTTGCCTTTCATCCTTTCAGGGTCCATAAATTAAGTACCAGTGGTATAAGTACAAGTTTTATAGAAGTACCAGTTATATAAGTGTATAAGTACCAGTTGTATACTAGGGTTGATATAATCGACTTGCCCCTCCCCCAGAAATTTCAGGCCTTTTGCCTTTAGTAGAAAGGATTATTATTATTATTAAACTGTAACCCAACCATACTTTTAGTTTCTTCAGAGTTACGTCTATGTTTATGTTTATAATAAGGTGGCAAAATGGCAGAATCATTAGCACACTGGGAAAATGCTAAGTGGTATTTCGTCCATTTTCTCATTTTGTGTTCAAATTCTGCTAAAGTTGTCTTTCATCCGATAAAATAAGTACCAGTTGAACATTTGGATACAAATATGTAATCAATGTAATCAACTTACCCTCTTCCTCTGAAATTGCTGGTCTTGTGCCAAAATTTGAAATAAATATCAACATGTTTATTTCCAGTCTTATTTGCATCATTATTCTTGCTATTATTCAGCTTACTTAAATAAATTTGCTTGATGTATTTATCTTTATGGCATTCTCAATCAAGGATCATCATATTTTATTTCCTATCATTGCCAGGAATTTTATGAGCATTTTGATTCTGAATATAGTAAATTTTGTCATACACAGCTTCAGATAATGCATGGTTATAGTACTTTTCATTTTATACAAATACATCCTCATTAGCAGGAAACCTCGAAATACAAGTTGGTAGACTTTTAATGATAGAATTTCTGATGTATCTAGGATGATTAGAATTTTTATTTTTAAGCATCCATTTGGTTTATGACACAGTTGGTATAGTCCTGTACTTAAATCCAGAGTAACGTCAAGGAAGTTAACCTTAATATATTCATTTTCTTTGGAAATAGACAGACCAAGACACTTAAAGAATTTAAAAAGATTTTTCCAACACCTTTCAAAATTAACCTTACTAGATCTACGGATAATGAAAAGAGTGCTGTCCCTAAACAATCCACCCCATAATTCAGGAAATTCAATATGTATACAGTTCATACAGAAAAACATTTAAGCAGTAACTAACACCTTAATTATATTCACATACTTTAAGCACTCATTCAGTTTATGACATAGTTGGTATAATCCTGTACTTTTGTGATTTTGAATTGTTATTGAGATGTTCAAAATGTTTTATTCACCTGATGGAAATGTTTTTTTTTGTTGCATGATGTAATACTTCTATTCATCAATAAAAAAACACATCTGAAACAGCCTTAGTGAATCACAATCCATCTGTTGTTATTTGTTTATCATTCACCTCACCCAAAACCTGCAATTCACTAGGATCTGGAGTCTATTCAGTGCAGTGTAACAAGTGCAGTATTTGTACCCATGTGTGACCTTGAGGAGTTGTATATTCAGTCAGTGATTTATGACTGTATGAATAACTGGAGTATACTCACATTTACTTTAGTAAGTACGTATTTGTCTTCAAATATTGTTTGTACTCAATATCATCAACCCGACCATGGTGCTTTACTAGTTAAGGACTTGATTTACTTGAACTCTTAAGGCTGTGTGGTAAGTAGCTTGCTTACCAACCACATGGTTCCGGGTTCAGTTCCACTGCATGGCACCTAGGGCAAGTGTCTTCTACTATAGCCTCGGGTTGACCAAAGCCTTGTGAGTGGATTTGGTAGACAGAAACTGAAAGAAGACCGTCTTATATATTTGTATATATATATATATATATATATGTACTCGTGTGTATATCTGTGTGTGTCTGTGTTTATCCCCCAACATCGCTTGACAACCGATGCTGGTGTGTTTACATCCCTGTAACTTAGCGGTTCAGCAAAAGAGACCCATAGAATAAGTACTAGGATCACAAATAATAAGTCCTGGGGTCAATTTGCTCGACTAAAGCTGGTGGTCCAGCATGGCCACAGTCAAATTACTGAAACAAGTAAAAGAGTAAAAGAATATGTATGCATGCATGTATATATATATGTGTGTGTGTGTATTTATGAATGTGCATATATATATATATATAAATATATGTATAAGGGTGGAAAGGAACACACGAGTTGATATATATGAAAAAACAAGTCAAAAATAGAAAATGCTAAGATGATTTTATAGTGAATCTTTCAGTACCGGTTTCGGTCATTTTGAGACCTTTTCAACTGTAACGATTAAATAATTAAATTTAGAAAAATTAGAAGAAAAGTTTTTTTAAAAGAATATTTCTGGAGTAGTGTTCAGATATAAGTAGCATTCTGCCTTTCTCTGACTCCCTTATACATATATACATATATATATATATATTATATATATATATATATATATATATATATATATATATATATATGATTGATTGATTGATTGATTCTAGTTTCAGCTTATGAGCTGTGGCCATGCTGGGGCACCGCCATTTGGTGTTGCTACTTGGTTTCACTTCATGGAGGCTTTCTAGCAACTGCTATTTGGTGCATGAGAGAGTTCGATGCAGCTGCCTCATCTGCCCCTCCTGCCGTGAAGTTGGTTCATCTGGGACACCTGACAGGAAGAGATCCAGCTTCATTTTAAAGACATCTGTATCCACCCCATGCAGGTCTCTCAGGTTCTTCGGGAGGATATTGAAGAGCTGTGGGCCTCGGAAGCCCAGGCTATCACAGAATCTTGTCCTACATCTTGATGGCAGGTTTGGAGTCCTAGGCACCACGCAGTGGCGCCCAGTTCTGGCATTTGCGTAACTCTCGATGCCAAAGTTCAGGACATATTAAATTAGAGATAAAAAAACCACCATTAGGCAAATCAAACAGTGAAAAACATAAGCCAATACATAAAATTAATTTAAAAATATAGAAGTTAAAATTTAAAAAATTATTTAAATAATTTAATCTTATAAATTTTAAATATATATATATATACAAATATATATATATGTATGTATATTTTTATATTTATATATTATTTTATTTATTAATTATTAATTAATTAAAAAAATTTTTTTAATATATATATATACATATATATATATATACATATATATATATATACATATACATATACATATATACATAATATATATATATATATATACATACATACATATATACACACATGTGTATGTATATATATATATATATATAAGTAAAAGGCAGACTGTATGATGCATGTGTACGAACAGCTATGCTACATGGCAGTGAAACATGGGCCGTGACTGCTGAGGACATGCGTAAGCTCATGAGGAACGAAGCCAGTATGCTCCGATGGATGTGTAATGTCAGTGTACTTACTCGACAGAGCGTTAGTACCTTGAGAGAAATGTTGTACCTAAGAAGCATCAGTTGTGGTGTGCAAGAGAGACGATTGCGCTGGTATGGTCATGTGGCGAGAATGGATGAAGATAGGTGTGTGAGAAAGTGCCAATCCCTAGCAGTTGAGGGAACCCGTGGAAGAGGTAGACCCAGGAAAACCTGGGACGAGGTGGTGAAGCATGACCTTCGGACGTTAGGTCTCACCATGGAAATGACTAGAGACTGAGACTTATGGAAGTATGCTGTGCGTGAGAAGACCCGGCAAGACTAGTGAAACCAAAACCCGTGGCCCCTACCTGGGACGTAGTCAGTCCACCTGTGCATACCTTCCTTCTTGTGACTTTTGTGAAGACCTGTTGAGGCAAGTGAGAATCGAATCAAATCAAATCAAATCGAACCAAATCAAAATAGATGAACATCAATGGAATTTGTATCCTTGTGGTACCAGTGCCGGTGGCACATAAGAAAACCATCCGAACGTGACCGTAGCCAGTACCGCAACGACTGGCCTCCGTGCTGAGGGCATGTAACAAACACCATCCGAGCGTGGCCATCCGCCAGCCTCGTCTGGCACCTGTGTTGGTGACACATAAGAAAACACCATCCGAGCATGGCCGTCAGCCAGCCTCGTCTGGCACCTGTGTCGGTGGCACATAAAAAACACCATCCGAGCGTGGCCGTCTGCCAGCCTCGTCTGGCACCTGTGTCGGTGGCACATAAAATCACCCACTACACCCTCGGAGTGGTTGGCGTTAGGAAGGGCATCCAGCTGTAGAAACACTGCCAGATCTGACTGGCCTGGTGCAGCCTTCAGGCTTGCCAGACCCCAGTTGAACCGTCCAACCCATGCTAGCATGGAAAGCGGACGTTAAACGATGATGATGATGATGACGATATACATACATACATATATACACACATGTGTATATATATATATATATATATATATATATATATATATACATACATATATACATATATATATATATATATATATATATATATGTATGTATGTATGTATGTATGTATGTATGTGTGGCTGTGTGGTATGTAGCTTGTTTTCCAACCACATAGTTCCAGGTTCAGTCCCACTGCGTGGCACCTTGGGCAAGTGTCTTCTACAATAGCCTCGGGCTGACCAAAACCTTGTGAGTGGATTTGGTAGACGGAAACTGAAAGAAGCCCGTCGTATATATGTATATATATGTATGTGCGTGTATGTTTGTGTGTCTGTGTTTGTCCCCCTAGCATTGCTTGACAACCGATGCTGGTGTGTTTATGTCTCTGTCAGCTAGTGGTTCGTCAAAAGAGACCGATAGAATAAGTGCTGGGCTTACAAAGAATAAGTCCCAGGGTCGAGTTGCTCGATTAAAGGCGGTGCACCAGCATGGCTGCAGTCAAAATGACTGAAACAAGTAAAAAAAAGAGAAAAAAATATACATATATAAATATGTATGTATGTGTGTGCATATATATGCAGTAGTGCCTTGATATACAAGTTAAGTTGTTCTTCTTGGACACATCTCATAAAGTAGAGCAATAATTTCCCATAATAGCAATGTTATAAACTGTAATTCATTCCTAGAAATATATTTCATCTATAAAATTTATAATACTCGTAAATAAATAGCAATAAAACAACAGTAGAATGTAAAAGATATTTTATGTAAAGTAAAAAGAATGTCAAGATCATTTATGACAAAAAATATTATTATTATTATCGTTTTCTGAATCACTTTCACTCACACTAGACTCACATACCCATTCACTTGTAGATGCGATTGCTAAATCACAAGCACTCGTAGACGGACTTGTAGATTTCTTTTTAAAAAACATGTCTACAGTTGTGTGCTTAGAAGGAGCTTTTTATTTTGCTCTCTATAAATTTCTCAGTAACACACAGAAGCATTTGCTATGGTAATAGAAACTTCTGCACTTCATTCAAGATTTGGTCCTTGTGCTTGAAAAATAAATTTGTAAAGCGGTTCCTTGTAAAGTGAGGTGTTACTCTATATATATATGTATATAAATATGTATGTATGTATGTATGTATGTATGTATGTATGTATGTATGTATGTATGTATGTGTGTGTGTGTGTCTGTGTGTATATTTATATACACCATGATAGAATAAAGCCATGATAGATCGTTAGCTCCTACATGCATTTTTTTCTCTCCTTGTTTCTCTCCTTGTTTTTTTTTCTGTGTATCTTTCTGTCGAAGAGCGTAGGCTCGAAACGTAAAAGACTTGTTCTATTTCTATTCCTGAGCGCCATACTAATACATTTGTTTGTTTGTACTCCACCTGCCTTTGTCTTTTGTTTATTTTCATAAACCTTCCCGTTATATATATATGTAGCAAATAAATAACAATGATATCAAGGTATTAGTGCATTACAGCTGTTTCAGGCAGCTCCATTTAATCAATCAATGCAAGCATTACATCAATTTGAAATGCACCTCCTTCCTCAGACGCATAAGACCATAAAGGTTTTCAACATACAGGATACCCCATTCTAATTTTTTAGCAAATTTTTCATCACAACTAGAGAATAAAAGAATTATATGCCTGTTGCTATTATTGCAGCAGAATGAACTTAGGGAGAAGATACCCCGACTTTAATTTGGAATGGCAGGAAAGAATAACAATGGGGGTCATGAGCTGCTAATATAGCTACGTTTATCAATCTCATTATCACCATCAAAAGATCCAATGCAGCTAGCATTCTACTTACACTAAGAATTAAAAACATTGGGAATTCATAGTTAAGTTCTAGCTACCAATAAATTAATTCATCATCATCATCATCGTCATCATTTAACGTCCGTTTTCCAAGCTGGTATGGGTTGGACGGTTTGACTGGGGTCTGGCAAGCCAGGAGGCTGCACCAGGCTCCAATCTGATCTGGCAGTGTTTCTACTGCTGGATGTCAATGACAACCACTCTGAGAGTCTGGGTGCTTTTTATCTGTCACTGGCACACTTTTTACATGCCACCAGCATGGGAGCCAGTCAAGCGGTGCTGGCATTGACCACGTTCAGATGGTGCTTTTTATGTGCCACCAGTACAGGTACCAGTTGGGATGAGGGGGCTGGCATTGACCACGTTTGGATGGTGCTTTTTATGTGCCACCGGTATGTAAAAATTGAATAAATTTATTTTTAATTCATAATTTTTAATCTTTAATTCTTTAATGCTTAATTGTATTGCTTATTTTTAAAGGGATGTAAAATTATATATATAATATTTTGAAATAGAACCTGAGGATGTGTTGGAATAATTGTAAATCTGACGATTGCATATATGTGTTTATATATGTATATATATGGGTATAAAGTCATGTATATGTATATATATTGTAATCTTCCAATACTAAAGCACGTGTAGTTCCTTCATCATCATCATCATTTAACGTCCGTTCTCCATGCTAGCATGGGTTAGAATGTCTGTCTGTCTGTGTGAATCCCTAAAACTTGAGAACTACACAAACAATTTCATTCAAATTTTACACATGCCTTACTTAGTGTCATGGACAAAAAAATTTTAACTTCTTGCCTAGGGCGAACCCACAGCAATATCATATCTTCTCCACTATTTCAGTATTACGTGTTAAAAGTGAAACAAAAACATCTCTCTATTGTAATGTCAGATACTTTCACTTTAATACTGAAACTATTAAAGTCAATTATATAAAAGGGATGAACCATTAACAGTGGACATCCATTTTGCTAGAAGATCCGCTATGGTCTTATATGCTACACCACTGGTTTTCAATTCATATTAATCAAATTAATATTCAATTTTTCACCCTTATTATTTTAAATTTAAATTTACATGTGTATATATATATATATATATATATATATATATATATATAGATGTATAAATCCTTAAATCCTTAAAAATGTTTTAGCCCGAAGGCTAAATGTATATATATATAGATGTATATATATGGATGTATATATATCTGCATATATATAAGGCAAGATGTGTGTGTGTGTGTGTACGTGATTGTAGTTTATGCACATCCACAAATTAGCACAAATGTCGCTCAAATTTCAGGAGTACATTCGCCCACACCCTATCTGGGTTTTGTCAACTTATTTTTTTACCAAGGCACACGTGGATAGTAGCAAAAATCTATTTTCAGCCATAGCTTTTAGCAGTAAAATCTATTTTCAGGCGTAGCTTTTTGACGGCGTCTAACAAAAAAAAAACAAGATAAAGAAAAGTGAAAGAGGGGCAGAGAGTTTCAAGGGAAAGACAAAGTGAAACAGGGAGAGAGAAAGAGTAAGTGACGATGTTCATAAAAAATAATATGTAAAATGTTTTGTTTTTTCTTAAACACGAGATATAGTGTTCAAATTCAGGATGTTTTTGAAAGACACTATACTTTATAATCATAGTATATATACTTTCTCACACAACAATTACAATATATTTATTTTAAATCATTTATTTATTTTAAATCGTTCACCTTTCTCCCCTCTCTCTCTCTCTTTGGGTGCGAAAGAGTTTTGTTTTTATTTTACACCAAGTAAAAAAGTGTTTTGTTGAGCATCCATTTATTTAACAGCAAAGAAACAAAGAAGTGAGTAACAAATTGTAAGTGAATGGGTACAATTTCTGAGGCTTCCACCACACCCCACTCCATTTCACAGACCACAAAAAGGGTTTTGTAGCATATTAGGAGGCCAGAGTAGTTGATTCCACGCAAAAAAAAAACGATTTGTTTTTTGTGAAAATCGTGCGAGTGTTAATCTACAAATTTAACAACATTTTTCCATTCATTTCTGTTTATGAACATGTATGCATGCACAAAACATGCAATAGGTGTACGTACGTACATGTGTGTTCGTGTCTGTTGCCCATATATATTTATATTATATTATATTATATATAATATATATTATATATATATATAATATATATGTAATATAACCAATTTCAATGGATTTCACCCAAATTTGACGTTTGGTTTGAAATAAAGAACTTGATTAGCTTAATAATCGTAACTTAATCCCGGGCAAGGCTAGGTTATACTGCTAGTATATATATATATATATGTCTATATATATATATATATATATTATGGAGATGTACTTGCATAGCGAGTGACTTGATCTGAGATTGTGTGCTGAAACGAAAACAATTGCAGCGTGGAAGGTGTTTATAAGCCATTTAAGAAACACACAAAACTCGTTAGATTCACTTCAACATTTAAATTTAATTTGTCAAAATATTTTCGTCCCTTTTGAGACAGCGATCTGTTCACTGACAAAACTTTGTGCAGCACGAAGTTTTGTCAGTGAACAGGTCGCCATCTCAAAGTGCCGAAAATATTTTGACAAATTAAATTTAAATATTGAAGTGAATCTAACGGGTTTTGTGTGTGTTTCTTAAATGGCTTATAAACATCTTCCATGCTGCAATTATATATATATATAATATATATATATATATATATATATAATATATATATATATATATATATATATACATGTATATATATGGATGTGTATATATATATATATTATATATTTGTTGTGTAAGATTTTTACAGGCATCCCCCCCACACACACACACTAAATAAATGTAGACGCACATAGAGATATAAGCGCATGCGCAAATGAAGACATACAATAGAAATTCAAAATGGCTGACGGTTTGGTGGAAGATTTTAATTCAGAACTTTTGTAAACAAGACATTTGTACTCAGAGCCAGAGCTAGTTTCTGCTGGGTTGGTATCAAAAGGGTTAATGCAGAAATCAAATATATTCCCTCAAAATTTCATTACCCTTAATTGTGGTTAGCAATTTAAATACCAATTTATTTTTTGCTGAGGTATGTCATGTTTGAAACTATTTCCTGTTCAGATATGTCAAGTTCGTTGAGGCAACATCGCCTACAAGGAATACTAGTTCTATTTTTTGAAAAACATTATTGCATGGAAGTAATTATAATATCTAGTAATTGTTGTAGAATTAGTAATAGGGGTCGTGATGTGTGTGTGTGTCAGTGGTGCATTGTGTTCTTGAGCAAGACACTTCATTTCACATCACTCCAATCCACTCAGCTGGCAAAAATGAGCTGTACCAGTAATTCAAAAGGGCCAGTCTTGTCACATTCTCTGTCTTGCTGAATCTAGAACTACATAAAGGGCACGCATGTCTGTGGAGCGCACAGCCACTTGCACATTAGTTTCAAGAGCAAGCTGTTCCATTGGTTGGAACCCTTGTCAGCTTAAACAATGGAGTGCCTCTGTGTGTGTGTGTGTGTGTGTGTGTGTGCATTTTGATCTTGGGATTGTGTGTTAATTGTAAGCAAATGTCACCATCATACAAATAGTGTCGTTTGTTTGCAATAGAGTCTGGACTAGAGGGAAATATAACCTTGCTTAGAAACAGATGAAAGTTGGTGACAGGAAGAGCATCTTGCTGCAGAAAATCTCTCTCAGTGGATTTCATCTGACTCATGAAAGCATGGAAAATTAGTAAAATGACAATGATGATAATATATATATATATAATGTACTGTTCCGTGACGGTAAGATCAACAAAAAAGTACTCCATCTAGTGAGAGATAACTATCATTTAATAGACACAGTTCATGTTTTTATGTGTTAGTAATAGTTCATATGTTGAGAAATACCTCAAACATATTATCAGGCACAAACCACATATCCTTTCAGGGTCAATAAAATAAGTACCAGTTGAGCACTGGGGTTGGGGGGTGGAGGGGGATCACAAACTTGCTGAATGAAGTATGTGTTATGAAAGGTGGTTTGTGCCTGATGAATATGTTTGAGGAGGTATTTCTCAGTATATAAAACTATTAGTAGCATATAAAAACATGTTTTGTGTCTATTAATCTTTTTGTTACCGTATTTATTTTGAGATGCTCTGTGTGTCTTTCAATTAATTTTAAATATAACAAAGAATTTAGTAAAATAACTTAGTTATCATTCAGCTAGTTTTAGGAACATAAATTGTGACTAAGGTTTGGAGGAAGATTTTAATTCAATACTTATGAAAACAAGACACTTGTACTACAGAGCCAAAGGCGATTTCAGACAGTTTGTTATCAAAAGGGTTAAGAATTCATCATCATCATCATCATCGTTTAATGTCTGCTTTCCATGCTAGCATGAGTTGGACAATTTTGACTGAGGGCTGGTGAACCCGATGGCTGCACCAGGCTCCAATCTTGATTTGGCAGAGTTTCTACAGCTGGATGCCCTTCCTAACGCCAACCACTCCGAGAGTGTAGTGGATGCTTTTTACGTGCCACTGGGAAGGGGGCCAGTCAGGCGGTATTGGCAACGACCTCGCTCGAATCTTTTTACACATGCCACCAGCACAGGTGCCAGTAAGGCAACTTTTGTAACGTGCCACTGGCATGGAAGCCAGTTGGCTACTCTGGCAACGATCACGCTCAGATGGTGCTCTTGGCACCCTACTAGCACGGGCACAAGTGCCAGTAAGGCGACGCTGGTAACGATCACGCTCGAATGGTGCCCTTTAAGTGCCACTGGCACGGGAGCTGGTTAGCCGCTCTGTCAATGATCACGCTCGTATGGTGCTCTTTGCACCCTGCTAGCACGGACGCCAGTCATTGAATTTGATTTTGATTTTGCTTTTGATTGATTTCACTTGCCTCAACAAGTCTTCGCAAGCAGAGTTTTAGTGTCCAAAGAAGGAAAAAAGGAAAAAGGAAAAGAATTGTTTCCCTATTATATATTTTAACCCTTTTGTTACCATATTTCTGTTGAAATGCTCTGTTTCTTTTAATTAACTTTAAATATACCAAAGAATTTAGTAAAATAACTTAGTTATCATTCAGCTAGTGTTAGGAGCATAAATTGTGACTAAGGTTTGGTGGAAGATTTTAATTCAGAACCTTTGAAAACAAGACATTTGTACTACAGAGCCAGTTTCAGCTGGGTTGGTATTGAAAGGGTTAAATAATGTATGTGTGTGTGTGTGTTTTAATGTGTTGAACAGGCAGAATTGTTAACATGCCAGGTGAAATGCTTACCAGTATTTTGTCCATCTTTGTTCTGAAATCAAATTCTGCCTAGGTTGACTTTGCCTTTGATCGTTTCTGGGTCAATAAAATAAGTACCAGTTGAGCACTGGGGGTTAATGTTATTAGGTTACATGAATTATTTATATACAGTCTCACAGGGGAGATTTTATGTAACATATTTTGAGAAATAGCAAACGAATCTCCCTCAAACAATCCCCTACAGTCTGTGATGAAAGAAGAGAAAGATCATAAAAATATTGAAAAGTAGTAATAGTGGGTGAAGAGGAATTATGGGAAGTTGAATGAGAACAGTAGGGGTGGTGGGAATTAAACAGCTTTCTAAACTGTGTTGTCCTAACTTAAACCCTCCATTTTCTATTCTCCCACCTTCAGTGATTCTTTTAATATCGGTTTCAAATTTTGGCACAAGGTCAACAAATTCAGGGGTGAGGGGGAAGGCATTCTTTAATATTGCTTCGTCTTTCTCTCTTTTGCCGTTTTCCTGTCTTTTACTGTCATTGGCAGCAGTCTGTTCGCAGTTTTATTGCAGTGTGAGATTTTTTATTCACATACGCAATCCTACTGTCTGATGTATGTTACAAGCCAACAATGGAGACCTGTTCAAGGTAGATGTACCTAATAGAAACAGCAGCCAAAAACTCCCCTTAATCATATCTACTATCTTTTGTATGTATGGAGATTTCTGTATTGCATGATGTGGTAGATCAGGGGTTTCAACCATTTTTTACCGATGGACCCCTTTGATTACTCTTTTATTCTAGCAGATCCTTTTGGCCATTTGATGCTTAAAAACTAATTTCTATTTCGTTTTTCATCCATTAATTTGTGTTGGTTGAACTATGTAAAATGTTACAGAAAGGAACCTAATTGTCCCTTGTAATACATAACCAATACATACATCTAAAGCAAAATTATTTCAGGGACCCTTGAAATACTATTGTGGACAAGTTGCTAATTCATTGCATGGATCCCACCACCAAATCCTATATGGACCCTCAGGAGCCATATGGAACCCGCTTGAGAACCACTGTACTAGATGAAGTAGCCAAATAATCATTTCATGTGCTATGTTCGTGTGTATATATGAACTAGTTAGTGAGTCTCTACATATCTTGGCCTGTTAGAAATAGTAGGCAAATCTCCCTCAAATTATACCCTACTAGCATATGTCATCATCATCATTATTGTTCGACCATGGTCGAGACAATGGAATTTACCATGCTACGCCAGACTTCACGATCCATCATGGCATTACGGAGGTCCTGTTACTGGATGCCTGTATCCCTGGAGATTACATCAGGGTAAGAGAGTGTGCGCTGTCTGGCATTGCGAGTAGATGGCTTCCAGAGGAGGAGAGTAGAAATTACCTCTTTTTCAGCTCTACAACAATGTCCAGCAAACAGGACTCTCCTACCTTTCACAAGAGATGACACAGGTGGTAGTTTCCCATATATTTGCATTTATTTGGATGGCGCTTCCACAAGAGATTTTGAGCTCTCATAAGGAGGCGAGTGTAGGTTCCATCCAACTGCCTCTCAAGGTTCTTTGATAATATCCAGGTTTCTGAGCCATATAGTAGAATTGGTTCGACTGTGGCTTTGAAGACTGTGGCATATGAACTAATGAGAGAGCCTTCTACATGATAGTTAGACCTGACAGAAATAACAGCCAAATCTTTCTAAAACAGACACCCTTCTATGTATGTATGTGTGTGTGTGTGTCTGTGTATGTCTGTCAGTCAGTCAGTCAGCCAGACAGAAGTGTGCTGCATAGGTGGGCAAGGTAGGCAGTGCCTACCTCAAATAAAATAGATCAATAGCATCATTTTCCTTTTATGGCAAAATATGGACCTAATTCAATAAAATTGTGAAGGTTACTCTTGATACAATGCATAAAATACAAAATATTTTATTTTTTGCAGATTAGGTAGGCATAATTCACCCTTGCCTTTCAATCTCAGTATTTAAACCACGCATAATACTGCTGTGGAACACGTGCTGTGTACACTTCTACAGCTCCGTTTTCGTTACGTGCTATAAAGGCAGGAATAGATCTGCCATCAATTCAGTCGCTTGCCTGTGTTTTGTTTATTTTTTTTGTGTGTTTTACTGCATAAAGATCCCCAACTACCTATCCTGAGTAATTATTGATGGCATGTGCCTGGTATATATATATATATATATATATATATATATATATATATGGGGAGGGACGTATGTTTGTATATATATGTGTGTACATGTATATCTATTTATATATGTATATGTAGGATATGTGTAAAGGATCTGAGTGCATAGTAAAAATAATAACAATACAAATTGCTATTATTTTGTGAAATAATTGAGGAGACAGATCCAGACAGGTGAACAAAAGTCAGTGGAGCAAACTTGGAACAGAAGGATTTGCTGGAATATAACTAGGCCTGAAGATACTCTCTCTCTCTCACACACACGCACACATCCATATGCACATACATACATCCATAAACACATACATACATTCATACATACATTCATATATACATTCATAAATTCAAATATAGTTCACTGTGAACCTGTTACTTGGTCAAGATCTACATGTAGATAAATTCATATATATATATATATATATATATATATACATGCATACATATATATTTACATCCACTCAAACATACATGTACATGCATATATATGCATACATACATGCATAAATGCATGCATACATGCATACATACATACACACACACACATACATACATGCATATATACATGCAAACCTATATACATACATATACATACATATATACATACATATATATACATACATATATACATACATACATATATACATACATATATATACATGCTTACATACATGCATGCTTGCATACATGCACACACGTACATACATACACGCACACATACATACACACATACACACATACATATATACACATACATACATACATATGTACATACATTCATACATACATACATACATACACACATATGTACATACATACACACATACACACATACATATATACACATACATACATACATATGTACATACATTCATACATACATACATACATACACACATATGTACATACATACACACATACATGCGTACATACATACACACATACCTACATAACTACATGCTTAAATACATACACACATACATACATACATAAATAAGTAAATAAATAAAAGATAAAGACCCCCTTCTGTCATAAATAACCATGGGATTGCACCTGGAGAGTTTCCCTCAAAGACACAAGTCTGGACAAGGTTGTTTATGGGAGACCAGCAGTTGCCCAGGCATACCATACACCCAAGAGAAAGGCAAAGGGGCCGATACAGCTTGGCACCTGTGACATCGCAACTCATTTCTACAGATGAGTGAACTAGAGCAATGTGAAATAAAGCATCTTGCTCAAGAACACAACACACAGCCTGGTCTGGGAATCGAACTCACTACCTCACAATTGTAAACCCGATGTTCTACCCACTGAGCCATGAGCCTTCACATACATAGTATTAAGTACTTCTGGCATTTGTCTATCTAAGTATGCACATATATATATATGTGTGTGTGTGTGCGTGAAAAAGTGCCAATCCCTAGCAGTTGAGGGAACCCGTGGAAGAGGTAGACCCAGGAAAACCTGGGACGAGGTGGTGAAGCACAACCTTCGAACTTTAGGCCTCACTGAGGAAATGACCAGCGACCGATACCTTTGGAAATATGCTGTACATGAGAAGACCAGGCAGGACAAGTGAGTCCAGCCAACTTATGCATGCCTTTCCTCCCTTGGACACACAAAGACCTGTTGAGGCAAGCGAAGTCGATATCGAACCTCATCCAACGACAGGCACCCTGTTGGGGCAAGTGGAATCGAAATCGAAATTGAATCAATCCTATGACTGGCACCCGGCAGATGCCAGGACCCCTGAACTGGTGGTACGTAAAAAGCACTATTCGAATCGTGGCCGATGCCAGCGCCGCCTCGACTGGCTTCCATGCCGGTGGCACGTAAAAAGCACCATCCGAATCGAAGCCAAAGCCAGTGCCGCCTTGACTGGCTTCCGTGCCGGTGGCACGTAAAATGCATCAATCCGACCGTGGCCGTTGCCAGCCTCGCCTGGCACCTGTGCAGGTGGCACGTAAAAAGCACCCACTACACTCACGGAGTGGTTGGCGTTAGGAAGGGCATCCAGCTGTAGAAATTTTGCCAGACAAGACTGGAGCCTGGTGCAGCCTTCTGGCTTCCCAGATCCCCGGTCGAACCGTCCAACCCATGCTAGCATGGAGAACGGACGTTAAACGATGATGATGATGATGATGATGATATATATATATATATATATATTATATATATATATATATATATATATATATATATATACATATATATACATATATATAGGCATAGGAGTGGCTGTGTGGTAAGTAGCTTGCTTACCAACCACATGGTTCCGGGTTCAGTCTCACTGCGTGGAACCTTGGTCAAGTGTCTTCTACTATAGCCTTAGGCTGACCAAAGCCTTGTGAGTGGATTTGGTAGACGGAAACTGAAAGAAGCCTGTCGTATATATGTATATATATATATGTGTGTGGGTGTGTATGCTTGTGTGTCTGTGTTTGTCCCCCCCAAAATCACTTAGCAACCGATGCTGGTGTGTTTACGTCCCTGTAACTTAGTGGTTTGGCAAAAGAGACCGATAGAATAAGTACTAGGCTTACAAAGAATAAATCATGGGGTCGATCTGCTCGACTAAAGGCAGTACTCCAGTATGGCCCCAGTCAAATGACTGAAACAAGTAAAAGATAAAGAGAGAGTATATACACACACACACACGTGCACATATATATATATTCTTTGTTTTGCACACATGCTCTCTCACACACACACACAAACACTTCCATAAGGATTACATTCCTTTTCACACTTCCCTCCCGGTTTCTCACATAGGAGTGACCCTCGACACAAATAACACAAACCCTTCCTGGTTATGTAAACAATGAGCCTGATATGGTTCAATAGAAACAGTTCAGCTTGTTTCCCAAACATAAAGGGTCTGGTCAGACCTTATAACAATATACATTTCTGCAAATATACACTGTATGGTGCCACTGTGTCTAATCATCAAACAAAGAAAAACTAGCAGAAAGAGCTAAAAATCTTGGTTCTTAAAGCCTGTTGATCTCAAACATGGTAACCTAATGTACATACATTCTTTTATTCTTTTACTTGTTTCAGTCATTTGACTGTGGCCATGCTGGAGCACCACATGCCTTTACACATACATGTATACATAAGTATATACATATACATACATACATATATATGTGTGTGTGTACACACATATACATGTTCTCGGTTCTGTTAATGGCTAGGCATTCAGGTGAGTATACTGGTAATGATGTAGCAACATTTGAAATATTGTCCAGGTAAATCTAGCTGGAGGAGACTAATCAAATTTATGATAGCAAACGTATTTGAAGAGTCCAAAACCCAGGTACTAGATTATCCGATTCTAGGTTGTCCATTTATTTAATATTCTTTCTAGAGGTAAGATGAAATTTGTTTTGTTTGCTGCCGCATTTATCTTTGCCAGAATATATACAGTGAAACTTTACTATAGCATCATAAAATTATCGACTGCTATTTCCAGTAAACATTGGTGCCTTGTTGTACCACTATTCTATATATATATATATTACAGAGATGTACTTGCATAGCAAGTGATTTGATCTGAGATCGTGTGTTGAAACGAAAACAATTGCAGAGTGGAAGGTGTTTGTAAGCCATTTAAGAAACACACAAAAGCAGTTCGATTCACTTCAACATTTAAGTTTAATTTGTCAAAATATTTTCGTTGCTTTAAGACCGGGACCTATTCACTGACAAAAATCCGTCAGTGAACAGGTTGCGGTCTTAAAGCGATGAAAATATTTTGACAAATTAAACTTAAATGTTGAAGTGAATCGAACGGCTTTTGTGTGTTTCTTAAATGGCTTACAAACACCTTCCACGCTGCAATTGTATATATATATATATATATATAGAGAGAGAGAGAGAGAGAGAGAGGGGGGGATAAGAAATGGAGCAATAATTAACAGTGAGAAGTGAGTCATTGGTGTTTTAAAGTCATTGTTTAATTAAGATGACTTTAAAACACCAATGACCCACTTCTCACTGTTAATTATTGCTCCATTTTTTTATCATCTCTAATATATTAAACCACAGTTTTACTTTTAAATTACCTACTACCGTATACCTTATAATGAGGACCATACATACTGAGGTAATACACCAGGAGTGCCTACAAATATATCTATTCCTTAGAAGGTTACATTACCTCTAACTTATATCTTACACAACATATATATATATATATATATATATATATATAGAAAATAGTAAAAAGTGAAAAAACTACAGAAGGCTTGTTTTAAAAGGTTAAAAAATATATATTTGAGTCATTATGTCTGAAGAATGTTATAGATTTTTTCATAAAATGGCATAGTTTTTGAAGAAATGACCGGTTTCACGTTCAGCTTTTCAAATTTCTTACATCGTTATGTTTACGTTGAGAAGTATGGAGAAGAGTTCCAGATAAGGGGAGGTAATAAGTGATTTCTTCCATTGTAAGGGAGATAATCGCTTAATATTTCTTGCCTTTTTTTGGAGTGAGTTTCTCTGTATAAGAATGTTGGAATGGTTAAGTTTGGGCTTATATTTTTCAATGAAGAATGTTTCCTTGTTTAGTCTAATTTGTGTTGGTGTTCCAATAGCACATTGGTAAAATGGAAAGATTAAAAATTGTGGTAGTAGTTGCTTTCCGCATTTCTCAATGTGCTCACTAAAGGGTATCATTCTGTATTCTGGGAATGCAATCTGTTGTCGATGCAGTGTGCATCTACGTCTGAGTGATAGTCCCGTGGACCCCACGTAGTTTTGGTGGCAGCCCAAGCATTTTATGACATAAATTATGTTTTCAGAGGCACAAGTAAAATTAGATTTGATTTTGAATTTCTGTCCCTCTTTGAAGAGGAATTCTGATCCTTCTAGCAGGTTTGGACATGTTGCACAGTTCGGTCTACCACATTTTTTTACTTTTGCATCCGTAATTTCAGAAAACAATTTTGTCTTTGTGAGAATCTTTTTAAGTGAATTAGGTTGTTTGTAGCTTTTAATGATTTGGTGTATGTTTAGAATTTCCTTTAATTTGGGGTCCTTATGAAGTATTGGTAAATTCTGGGTGATGATGGTGAAGGCTTCTTTGTTTCTGGGGTTGTATGTGGATATGTAAGGTAGTATTTTCGGGGAAGGTGTGTTGTTGTGTTGAACTTTTCTCAAAGTTTCTATGTTGATTTCTGTTGCACGTCTGATCCCATCCTCTATGAGTTGAGCTGGGTAATGTCTGTCAATTAGGGTGTTTTTGAGTTCTTGCAGTCTAAAGTTCCTGGTATTTTGTTCTGACACTATTGTGCATATCCTTCTTGCAAGGTTGAAGGGATGTTTGTTTTAGTGTGTCTTGGGTGGCATGAATCAAAAAGTAGGTATTGTTTGGCGTCTGTGGCTTTGTAAAAAATGTCTGTTTCTATTTTAAGGTTAATTTTTTTAATTAGTATATCCAAGAATGGGAGCTCCTTTTTGTTGTATTCCATTGTGAACTGTATATTTGGGTTTATGCTGTTCAATAGGTTTTTGAATTTTAGGAGTTTATCTGTGTTTTCATTCCAGAGTATAAAACAATCGTCCAGGAATCGTTTCCAATTCTCTTTTATGTATTGAGAGAGGGGGTTTCCAAAGATTGATAAAGATTCCTGGTAAATGATTATTTCCTGGTAGCCCATTGTTAGGTTCACAATGACTGGTGCTGCCCTTGTACCCATAGCAATTCCGAATTTTTTACGGTAAAATGTATTGTCAAACATGAAGTGGTTATTATGTAGGATGAATTCAATTGATTTAGTAATGAATTCTTTACTGATCCTTTTTGGTATTTCTTCCGGAAATTGGTCCAGCCAGAACTGTATTGCCTCTAGTCCATAATTATGAGGTATACTGGTATATAAGTTAACTACATCAAATGAAACCATGATTGTTTCTTCCTTGGCTTTTTTGGAAGGTGGTTTAACATATCTAAGTCATCTCTGATATGGCTATCGATATGTTTAAGGAAGGGTTTCAGGAGGATGTCCATAAATAGACTTAGTCTGTGTGTTTCACAGGTTGGGCCAGCTACAATGGGTCGTAGTTTTAGGTCCCCCGGGTTAGGTGTGTGTATGTATGTCTTTGGTGATTTTTTAATAGTTTCATTTATAATTTGGCTTTTATGAATTTTTGGCAGACCATAGAAGAGGCTAGGTTTGCATTTAAAGTTTGTTAGAAAGTCAATCTCTTTGGTTGTTAGTTCCTTTTCATGGGTTTTAATTAGTGAAGATAGAGTTTTCATTATTTTTTTGTGGGGTGTAGTTGGTGATTTTTTCATAATGTTGGTTGTCATCAAGCAAGGAAATTACAAGATTTCTATAGTATGATGTATCCATTATTACAACTGCACTTCCCTTGTCTGCTTCCTTAATGGTTATATCTTCATCATTTTGAAGTTCTATCAGTTCCTTCCATTGTGTAGTGTTAAAATTTGAGTTAACTGTCTGTTTATGTATAGTATGGTAGGGAAAGTTCTCAATGTGGTTGCAGAATTCGTCAAGATCTTTATTTCTTCCTCTGTGGGGGATGTGTTCACTTTTGTTCTTGACTAGTGATTCATCTTCAGTATTGAAACTGGTTGATGCATCTGCTAGTCTTAATTTTCTGCAAAATTCTGTTATATTATCCTTGATTTCATTTAGGTTGGCTCTGCATGGAGTTGGTGTAAATTTGAGCCCTTTTGAGAGGATGTCAATTTTTATGCTAGAGAGAGGTTTGGTTGAAAGGTTGATTATCTTCGGTTTTTCCTTATTACTAGGTTCCAGCCTGTGTCCTGGTGTCTCTGGTCCCTGGCTAAAAAATGTTGGGTGTAATTTTGTTTGTATGAGTTATCTGTGAGGTTGTGTGATATTGGGTCGGGGGAATGGTGGTATTGTTGCCTCCGATTGTTGTGTGTGTGTGGGAATCTATGGTTGTTTTTGTTTGTGGTGTGTGTAAAATTTCTGTATGTGAAATATTTTTGTTTCGAACTGCTTGTATGTGGGATGTTGCTTGACATAGTGTTTTTTTGCGTTTGTCTTGTGTTCGGTGGGGACCAGTAATTTTGGTTCATGGGGTAGTAGCGACTTGTGTGTGGTGTATTTCTTATTCTAGTGTCGTTTTGTGCTGTATGGTGGTTGGGTCTGGTATTAGGATATTGTTGGTGTGTTCTGTTTTTGGTGTAATCTATTTCATAGATGCGTTGTCTGTCAGCTTGTTCCCTGTCTTGCGTGGTTTGGAAATGTTGGTTGTGGGTGATTTCTGTTTCTAGTGTATGGAGGATAGTTGGGGGTTGTTCGTGGGTTGTTTGGTTTTTCTTTTTTATTTTTTGTAATTTTCTTAAGGAAGGGGTTATCTGTACCCAATTCATTTTTGAAAGTTGAAGTATATCTTTGGAAGAAATCGTTGCTTTTTTTCCCAGCGCAGGAGAGAATTTCTCTCTTCTTTTTCACAGGTATCTTTCCAATGATTTAATGTATTTTCAAGGGGTTGTCCCTCGGTATGTTTTTGCCCATGCATACCAGCCTCCCCTCTCCAAGCCACTGGGAAATCAAAGCCCGATACAGCTTGGCACCAGTGATGTCGCAGCTCATTCATTAGCGTGCAAGTGGCTGAGCACTCCACAGACACGTGTACCCTTAACGTAGTTCTCGGGGAGATTCAGCATGACACAGAGTGTGACAAGGCTGATCCTTTGAAATACAGGTACAACGGAAACAGGAAGAAAGAGTGAGGGAAAGTTGTGGTGAAAGAGTACAGGAGGGATCACCACCACCCCCTGCCGGAACCTCGTGGAGCTTTAGGTGTTTTAGCTAAATAAACACTCACAATGCTTGGTCTGGGAATCGAAACTGTGATCATACATATTATAAAAATAAAGATATTACTTGTGACGTATATTTGCCATTTAAATATGGCTAACCCCTAAGGGTGGATGCTATTGTAGTTTGTAGCCCCAGGAGGACACCTCCTCCAGCTGGCTATAGACACACTTTCTGTACCCTATCAGTATTTGCAAAAGGAAGCCATCTGTAGGGAAATGTGAATATCTTCTCCGGACCTTGGGGGTGCGAGAAGCAATCACTTTCCGTTGCTTTTATATCCAGACTCTACCAGTCAAAGAAACACAAAACGCAGACGTAAAAAATAGATATACTTTATTGTTTTATGGTGAGAGATCAGTGGTATATCTGATGTCCTTGGTTCTGGGCGCGCAAGGCTGAAAGTTGATCGATTGTAATATTTACAATGTTCAGCCGCTAAAAACAGAACGGGTCAAAAATGGCGTCCGGAGGAAGAAGATGATGTTGTCTGCAACAATTCAGGTTAAAAGTCTTCGGCCAAAAGACTGCTGCTATCAAAACCGGAGAGAGAGCGAATTAAACGTCTGCTTCTATGAAAAGCCTGCCGCTGTCTCCCGGACGCTAATGGTCAACGCTTTACGCTCCCTTGCCTCTTTGTTAAGGCTCGCGCTCCCTTGCCTCTTTGTTAAGGCTCGCACTCCCTTGCCTCTTTGTTAAGGCTCGCGCTCCCTTGCCTCTTTGTTAAGGCTCGCGCTCCCTTCGCCTAAATAAGCTAAGGCCACGTCAGCAAAATTCCCTCTTCCAGACTTCGTGTATTCGCGAGAGGGCGTTGCGCGCACGCGCTGTTGTATAGGATCACTACAAAGCTCCCCTCCAGTGCCTAAGCACGAACAACAATTCCTTGTAGTGACCATAAAACTCAAGGTGGACACCAGATAACCAAAAATAGCACACAATATAATACATTAAACAGCAAAAAAAAAAATTCACCTTAAAGGTAAAAAGAGTATAATACTCAAAATGAGCAAAGTTCAATGAGTATTGAACTGTCACTGGGAAGTCAATTGAAAATGTCAAATATAAATAGTTTTGGAAAGTCTTTTCGGCCAGTGAACAGTTCTGCCTGACCTCGTAACATAAGGTCAGTTCGAGGCAGGCTGCGACGACGAAGGTGGTGTTGTCGATGTTGGTGTTGATAATGGTGCATGTGTAAATAGTGGTGTTGTCAAAGGTGCATGTGAAGGTTCAACGATGGTTGTGGCAGTGGGGTCATTAAAAGATGTGGACACCTCAAAATATGCTCTTTTAAGACGATCTACGGAGACGGTCTCCGAACGACCGTTAATTTCAAGTTTGAATACCTTCGGCGTGCGAGAAATCACACGAAAAGGTCCTTTATAAGGCGAAACAAGAGGTCCTTTGACAGAGTCATCACGAATAAAAACATGCGTCCAAGAATTAAGGTCTGATGGCACACTAGAAGGAGGATTTTGGTGTCGAGGGTCCATAGGAGGAAGGGCAGAAAAATATCTGCGTAATCGAGCAACATAAGACTCTAAATTAAGAGACTGTGACTTGTCTGGCACCAACATCGTACCAGGCAATGCCAGTGTGGTACCATACAAGAGCTCGGCAGACGAAAAACCAAGGTCTGCTTTAATCGCAGTCCGACATATAAGCAGGACGATCGGTAGAAATTCAGTCCATGACTGTGGATTCGGCGAGGCACGCAAAGCGGCCTTAAGTTGCCTATGGAAACGCTCCACCATCCCATTAGAAGTGGGGTGGTAACTTGTGGTGCGTATATGATGCATCCCCAGGATTCGTGATAACTCACGAAACAATGCAGACTCGAATTGTCGACCACGATCTGTGGTTAAACTGTACGGTACACCATACCTCGAAATCCAATTAGATACGAAAGCCCTCGCAACAGTTTCAGCTGACATGTCTGCTATAGGAATAGCTTCCGGCCAGCGTGAAAAACGATCAATACAAGTTAAAATGTATGAGAACCCGCGACTCACAGGCCATGGTCCAACCAAATCAAGGTGGATATGACGAAAACGGGCTTCAGGAGAGGAAAATTGTCCAAGTGGAGCACGAACGTGTCTATGGACTTTAGCACTCTGGCACCTCAAACAAGAGCGTGCCCAAGAGGTAATTGATCGTCGCATATTGGGCCAGAAAAACCGAGCAGTAACAAGCTTTACTGTGGCAGGGATACCTGGATGTGACAGTGAATGAAGAGCATCAAACACAGAACGTTGATGTTTCTCAGGTACTAATGGTCTAGGTGAACCGGTAGAAACATCACAAAGAATAGAGCCTTCCGCTGTAGGGAGCGGAAGGTAGACAAACTTACAGTTAATAAACTTAGGCGAAGTTAAATCCAACTCCTCTAAAGGTGGTTGATCCTGCGAAATAGCAGTTAAATCAATTGCTGCAGGAGAGGAAATGGAATTGACAGGGAGTCTAGAGAGAGCATCTGCAGGGATGTTCTCACTGCCTGGCACATGCCTAATGTCACTTGTAAATTGGGAAATATAGTCCAGGTGACGGAAAGCACGCGGAGAGAGTTTATCCGTTTTAGAAGATAGTGCAAAAGTAAGGGGCTTGTGATCAGTATAAATCACAAACTCTCGTCCCTCGAGCTGGTGTTGAAAATGCCGAACTGACAGATAGATCGCTAGTAACTCTCGATCAAAGGTACTATATCTGCGTTCAGCTGGCTTTAGCTGACAAGAAAAGAAAGCTAAAGGTTTAACTTCACCCTCTACGGTGTGCTGCAAAACAGCGCCAATTGCAGACTCTGATGCGTCCATAGATAAAGTAAGTGGAGCATTAGGAGCCGGATGTGCCAAAATAGGGACTGAAGCTAGTTCCTTTTTAACCAACTCAAAGGCAGACAGTGCTTCAGCCGAAAGAGTAAGACGGGCGTCCTTCTTGGAATTGCCCTTTAGCATTTGTGTTAAAGGTAACAACTTGTCCGCACACCGATCTATGAAACGTCTATAGAAATTTACTATGCCTAAAAAATGGCGAAGTTGACGCAAAGAAGAAGGTGGTGCGATGCGCTGAATAGCATCGACTTTGGATGAGAGTGGTTTGATTCCTCTCGAGTCAATATAATGACCGAGAAAATTAAGAGATGGTTGCCCAAAAACACACTTGTCTGGATTAATGCGAACACCATAGTCGCGAAGACGCTGAAAAAGCTGAGACAAGTGCAGGAGATGATTTTCATGTGTATCACTTGCGATTAGAATATCATCGACATACGTGAACACAAATTCAAGTCCACGAACAACTTCATCTATAAACCGTTGGAAAGTACTAGTGGCATTCCTCAAACCGAAACTCATAAATAAAAATTCGAAACAGCCAAAAGGAGTAGTAATTGCTGTTTTAGGAATATCGTCTGAGTTGACCGGTATTTGATGGTAGGCACGTATCAGGTCAACCTTAGAAAAAATAGTACAGCCATGTAAATTTGCCGAAAAATCGTTTAAAATCCTTATGGGATATTTGTCCGGAATCGTCATCGAATTTAGACGCCGATAATCTCCCACCGGGCGAAAATCTGTATCCCCTTTTCTTACTAAATGAAGGGGAGATGCCCATGGACTGGTGGAGGGGCGTATCAGACCGAGCTGGAGCATATGCTCAAACTCAGCCCTAGCAGTTTTAAGTCGATCAGGTGCAAGACGCCTTGGACGTGAAAAAACAGGAGGTCCAGTTGTTGTTATAAAGTGACGTGTCGAATGCAATGGATTAGCCACCCTAAAGGTAACATCATATAGCTCTGGAAAAGAAGCTAAAAGAGAGTGAAAAACATCTCCAGATGTACCGACAAAAAATGTCGGGCTAAGAGCTAAATTGGTAGATTCTCCGGTCGGCGTGGAGAGTGTAGTCGAACTATCGACCAACCTCCGTCTGACATCTACCAACAAATCAAATTTATCCAGAAAATCCGCACCTAAAATAGGATGCGGAATGTCGGCAATGACAAAAACCCATTGAAAGTCTCGTCGAAGACCAATATCAAGGTGCAACGAGATCTGACCGAATGTGGCTATTGGTGACGAGTCAATAGCGTGCAAGATGACGTTAGATCGCTTTGGCCTGTCGGTTGTGCAACGCAGAGGCCAAATACTACAACAAGAACCAGTGTCCACCATGAAGTTTTTCTTCGACACTAGATCTTTAACAAAGAATGCACGATAACCAGAAAATGTTGTGGAAGAAGTTGACGTGCTCAAATTCTCCAAATCTAGTTTAAAGTGCATGGCTGTGTGCACCTATGTGCATTCTCTCCATACTTGGAGTGGTACCAACACAGTCCAGACTTAGACTGTGTTGATCTCGAGGATGAACGACTTCGACTCTGCGATTTTGAAGATCGCTTACCATCGCGACACATCGCGTCCATCCTTTTAGTGAGGTTTTCTATTAGTTTAGAAAGCCCCTCAATTGAGGCCGAAGAAGTTTGTGAACAGGCACAAACAGACCGTGACGATGGTTGAACGGCAAATTCAACCATCTTATCAGCCATCGTTGCTATTTGGTCCACTGAATTTGTCTCTAAGCCGGCTGCTCGGGAGTAATACTTTGTGCACGAAATTGTGCCTCTAACTGTGAAAACCACAGTGTGGCATCACCTGTAAAAGTAGGTAACGAACCCATAAACATTTTGTAGCCTTTTATTCACTAGATGACTCTGTCAAATGGAAAAAAAAAGAAAACTGACAACGAACCAACGCTGAACAGACACAACAAGGAAAAACAAAGGGAAAACAAAGAAAGGAAGAAAGAAAGAAAGACCAACAATTGAACCAATAAATTTTGAATGTGCAATTTACAAAAAAAAATGGTTTTTTTTGTTTTTTTTTGTTTGTACTATGTGCACAGAGAATAGAAAAAAATTCTTTTCTTTTTTTTGTTTTTACCAACCTTCGTCGCGTTTTAATCGATAAAAAAATTTTTCTTCTCTTTTTTTTTTTCTTCCGTGTGTGAGTGCAGATGAAGAAACAAACTGTTGAAAGGGACTGGAAAACAGGTTGGTCGTGTTTCAGACTTGGCAGAAAAACTGGATTTTTTTTTTTTTTTTGTTGAGTGTTCTCTGGAACTTCGGGGTCACCACTGTAGGGAAATGTGAATATCTTCTCCGGACCTTGGGGGTGCGAGAAGCAATCACTTTCCGTTGCTTTTATATCCAGACTCTACCAGTCAAAGAAACACAAAACGCAGACGTAAAAAATAGATATACTTTATTGTTTTATGGTGAGAGATCAGTGGTATATCTGATGTCCTTGGTTCTGGGCACGCAAGGCTGAAAGTTGATCGATTGTAATATTTACAATGTTCAGCCGCTAAAAACAGAACGGGTCAAAAATGGCGTCCGGAGGAAGAAGATGATGTTGTCTGCAACAATTCAGGTTAAAAGTCTTCGGCCAAAAGACTGCTGCTATCAAAACCGGAGAGAGAGCGAATTAAACGTCTGCTTTTATGAAAAGCCTGCCGCTGTCTCCCGGACGCTAATGGTCAACGCTTTACGCTCCCTTGCCTCTTTGTTAAGGCTCGCGCTCCCTTGCCTCTTTGTTAAGGCTCGCGCTCCCTTGCCTCTTTGTTAAGGCTCGCGCTCCCTTCGCCTAAATAAGCTAAGGCCACGTCAGCAAAATTCCCTCTTCCGGACTTCGTGTATTCGCGAGAGGGCGTTGCGCGCGCGTGCTGTTGTATAGGATCACTACACATCCTTCCCGTCTTCAACTTATGATACACACGGACTCGAGTTTCTGAGTATTGACCTGTCATCGGCGTGTGACAATCACAGTTGTCAATGAGAAGTAGGTTCCCTTCACAAATACTTAAACCTTTTTCCAGTATCGGTAGACACTGATATCGAAAAAAATATTATTGTTAATAATCTGTAATAATATCAGTGACTGACATTCGTAAAATAATCATAAAGGCAAAATTATCGATTAATAATGAAGGGTCTACTTAATAATGATGGGTACTACTTCATAAGTAGGTCTACTTAATAATGATGGTACCCTTCATTATTAATATATATATATATATATATATATATATATATAATATATATATATATAATATATATATATATATACATATGTATGTGAAGGCACATGGTTTAGTGGTTGGGATATTCAACTCATGATCATAAGGTTGTGAGTTCAATTCTTGGTGATGCATTGTGTCCTTGAGCAAGTCACTTTATTTCACATTGCCCCAGTTCACTCAACTGGCAAAGATGAGTTATACCTGTAATTCAAAGGGCCAGCCTTGTCAAATACTGTCTCATGCTGGATCTCCCTAAGAACTACCTTATGGGTACACATGTTTGTACAGTGCTCAGCATGTTAATTTCATGAGCAGGCTGTTCCGTTGATCGTATCAGCTGGGACCCTCGTCATCATTACCAACGGAGTGCTCCTTACAGATGTATATATACATATGTATATATTATAGGCGCAGGAGTGGCTGTGTGGTAAGTAGCTTGCTTACCAGCCACCTGGTTCTGGGTTCAGTCCCACTGCGTGGCATCTTGGGCAAGTGTCTTCTACTATAGCCTCGGGCCGACCAATGCCTTGTGAGTGGATTTGGTAGACGGAAACTGAAAGAAGCCTGTCGTATATATGTATGTATATATATGTGTGTGTGTATGTGTGTCTGTGTTTGCCCCCCCCCCCTAGCATTGCTTGACAACCGATGCTGGTATGTTTATGTCCCCGTCACTTAGCGGTTCGGCAAAAGAGACCGATAGAATAAGTACTGGGCTTACAAAGAATAAGTCCCAGGGTCGAGTTGCTCGATTAAAGGCGGTGCCCCAGCATGGCCGCAGTCAAAAATGACTGAAACAAGTAAAAAAAAAAATATATATATATATATATATGTTGTGTGTGTATATATATATATATATATAAATTTAAGTCACAATATACGGATTTAATTAATCTGGTAGTACTCATAAAAAAACTCCTTAATGTATCATTCTATAAAACATATAAGATATGTAGTAATATACAAGAGAAAAGGATAAGAAGTGTATAAAGTTTATCAAAATATTCCTGTCATTTATGACTTTATATATATATATATAGATGTACTTGCATAGCAAGTGATTTGATCTGAGATCATGTGCTGGAACGGAAACAATTGCAGCGTGGAAGGTGTTTGTAAGCCATTTAAGAAACACACAAAAGCCGTTCGATTCACTTCAACATTTAAGTTTAATTTGTCAAAATATTTTTGGCGCTTTAAGACCGCGACATGTTCACTGACAAAAATCTGTGCTGCATCCGAGAAAGTAACAGTTAGTTCATTATATATATGTACATATGTATGTGTGTATGTATGTATACACGCATGTATGCATGCATGCATGTATGTATGTACGTACGCCTGTATCTATGTATGTGTGTGTATATGCATGCACATAGACACTATAAACTTAAAGCTATAAACCTGTAGTGATGGATAGATGTAGACTGACCACTCATCACAACAATTTGTTTATTGTCCAATGAATGAGGGGTACTCATAAGTGGGCTGGTTACACCCCACGCTCGGATGTGTTTTTAATGTTCCACTGGTATGAGTGCCAATCAGGCAGTACTGTTATTGGCCATGTCAGTGATTTTGATTTCACTTGCTTCAATAGGTCTTCGCAAGCATAGTTCATTGTTCAGTGAATGAACAATAGGCCACAGGCTATGGTCTCACTTGGCTTGTCAGGTCTTCTCAAGCACAGCATATCTCCAAAGGTCTCGGTTACTAGGCCCAATGACAAAGGTTGTGCTTCACCACCTCATCTCAGGTTTTCCTGGGTCTACCTCATCCACAGGTTCCCTCAACTACTAGGGTGTGAAACTTTTTCACACAGCTGTCCTCATTCATTTGCAACACATGACCATACCAATGCAGTCGTCTCTCTTGCACACCACATCTGATGCTTCTTAAATCCACTTTTTCTCTCAGGGCACTTACACACTGTCGTGTATGCACATTGACATTACACATCCAGCAGAGCATACTGACTTCATTCCTTGCAAGCTTATGCATGTCCTCAGCAGTCATGGCCCACGTTTCACTGTCATGTAGCATGGCTGTTCATATACATGCATCATACAGTCTACCTTTTACTCTGAGCGAGATGCCTTGTCACCAGCAGAGGTAGGAGCTTACTGAACTTTGCCCAGGTTATTCTTATTCTAGCAGCTACACTTTCAGAGCATCCACCCTAGCTACTGATTTGGTCCCCTAGGTGATGGAAGCCATCAACTACTTGTAGTTTTTCTCCCTGGAATGTGACAGAAGCTATTCTCTGCACATTTTCAGTGTTTATAGCACCTGAGCATTTGCCACATACAATATATATATGTCATTTATACTATAATACCTTTCTCTATTCTATACAATAATACTATTGCTTATGACCAGATAAATAACAATCAATTATTAATAAAAATACTGTTATTATTATTAATATTATTATTATTATTATTATTATTATTATTATGCTTATCAATAATAACAATATAATTATATTTATAGTAATCTTCACTAGATCATACATATAAAAGATTCTAACATATCAGAAAATTATGATACAAGATTAAATATATATATATATTCATACATATAATATATGTATACAAATATAAATGCATATAAACATATAACATACAGTTAGAATATGGTTATCAGTGTTTACATCCTAATACAAACAAAATCAATTGTAATATCCAAAATGAATAATATTTATCTTTTCGTCAAAGCTGAAGTTAAGCCACAATAATTATGCTCAATGTTATATTAATTTTAAAAATTTTCAAAATTACTGGGGGTTAGGGAGCAGTTATTTTAAATCATAATCTATTTCCAAATTGGCTAACATTATAATATCCGAAAGTTGATGAACAAACTAAATTTGTTTCTCCATTTTCTTATTTGTATTATATATATATATATATATATATATATATATATAACAATTGCAGCGTGGAAGGTGTTTGTAAGCCATTTAAGAAACACACAAAAGCCGTTCAATTCACTTCAACATTTAAGTTTAATTTGTTAAAATATTTTCGTCCTGTTCACTGACAAAAATCCGTGCTGCATCTGAGAAAGTAACAGTTAGTTCGCTATATATATGTACGTATGTATGTGTGTATGTATGTATACACGCATGTATGCATGCATACATGTACGTATGTATGTATGTATGTATGTACGTACGTATGCCTGTGTGTATGTATGTATGTATGTATGTATGTATGTGTGTGTATATGCACGCACATACACACTATAAACTTAAAGCTATAAACCTGTGGTGATGGATAGATGTAGACTGACCACTCATCACAACAATATCAAATTTCAAGCATCAGATGTGGTGTGCAAGAGAGATGACATGTGTTGCAAATATATATATACATATATATATATATATATGTGTGTAAAATTTGAATGAAATTGGTTGTGTAGTTTTCAAGTTTTAGAGAATCGTAGCGGAGAAGATATGATATTGCTGTGGGCTCGCCCTAGGCAAAAAGTAGGCATGTGTAAAATTTGAATGAAATTGGTTGTGTAGTTCTCAAGTTTTAGGGAAACACACAGACAGACACACATTCTCAGTTTTATATATACTCTAATATATAAAACTGAGAATGTGTGTCTGTCTGTCTGTGTGTTTCCCTAAAACTTGAGAACTACACAACCAATTTCATAACTTAGATCATGTATTAGCAATTTCTCCCATTCTAGTGGGGTTTTCAAATCGAACTAAGTTCCTGTGAAAAAAGTTTTATTTATATATATATATATATATATATATATAACCCATGCTAGCATGGAAAGCAGATGTTAAACGATGATGATGATATATAATATATATATGCATTCATGTGTGTATTTTCTCATGTATTATACACACACATATATGTAAATGTGTGTGTGTGGTGTGGGTGTGATCAGGAAACCCAACATAAAGGCCATTCTATATTGACAAAAGCTCCAACTATCCAGAATACAGACAGCTCTTGTAAACATCTGATATTATTATATGTACATGTGTGATGTGTGTGTCTGTGCATATAAGTCATTTTATAAAGATTTATTGTCTTTTTCGTGGTTAGACGTTTTGTTCATGTCTAGTCACTCCTTGTTGGTTTACTTCGACAGGTTGCCACTACCACTAACTAGGTTTAGTGTAACATTAAATAAATTAACGGTGCTTATGTTTGTGAGAGACTTTTAGATCAAATTCTTTGTGTGGGTGACACTTTTACTATCATTTTCTGTGTGATATTGTTGTGTTCCTCTATCTTACAATATACACCTTATTGCAGGTGACTGACTTTCTTTTGTCATATTCATATCTCTATATATATAAAACTGAGAATGTGTGTCTATCTGTCTGTCTGTCAGTGTGTTTCCCTAAAACTTGAGAACTACACGACCAATTTCATTCAAATTTTACACATGACTTACTTAGGGCCCATGTAGTTTCATGGGCAAAATAAAATGTTCAACTTCTTGCCTAGGGCGAGCCCATAGCACTATCATATCTTCTCCACTATTTCAGTATTACGTGTTAAAAGTGAAACAAAAACATTTCTCTATTTTATGTCAGATACTTTCACTGTAACAATAAAAATTAGAGATAATAATAACAATTGAATTATATGTAGTAAGTAATAATTAAAATCAAACTAAAGTATAATATAATCATAACATAATAAAAGTAAAAATAGCAATTGGTATAAAATTGCAACAATGACTTGAACTTGAATAAGTGGTTTCACATGAATGGGAATAAATTAAAAATAAAATTAGCGTGCAGAAATGGAATAATCCACATGGACTATTATATATAAAGGACTATAGCTTCAACTGCATACTGTTTTTTGATTCACTGTAAGGTTTGTTATTATTATTACTGTTTAATATTTTATTTTTAATTTATTCCCATTCATGTGAAACCACTTATTCAAGTTCAAGTCATTGATGCAATTTTACACCAATTGCTATTTTTACTTTTATTATGTTATGATTATATTATACTTTAGTTTGATTTTACTTATTACTTACTACATATAATTCAATTGTTATTATTATCTCTAATTTTTATTGTTACAGTGAAAGTATCTGACATAAAATAGAGAAATGTTTTTGTTTCACTTTTAACACGTAATACTGAAATAGTGGAGAAGATATGATAGTGCTATGGGCTCGCCCTAGGCAAGAAGTTGAACATTTGTTGGTTCCTCGTAAGGGAAACGTTGTTGTGTTGCATTTGTTAAATAATTGTAAACTGTAACCCTCCCCCTTTGGGAGAAGGAGCTTTGGTTATTGTTTAAAAATTGAATTGTGTCCCTGTTTGGGGAAATTAACAATATTTTCACCATTTACACAAAAGGATTTTTGTTACAATGCCTTCGATAGAAGAAAGTCCAAAAATGAATTTCGCTGTAGCCGCCGGCAGGCGCGAACTCATTAAAATTAAAATGGAAGAAATACAAACCTATTTTGAATTGATCACCAACAAAGACGGTGAATCTAGGATAACACCACCAAACGAAATAAAAAATTAAATTAAAGACTATTGTCTATAAAGTATACAATATAGAGAATAAAAAAAGATTTGAACACCTGGAGGAAAGCACCATCGAAAAGTGTCTTGGTGCGACTATGAAAGATATCTAACCAGAGGCGGTAAATTCGCCACAATAGAAGCAAGGTTCGAGTCAACGGAGCGTGCAAGGGAGTACTCGTCTCGAGCCTTGCAAAGTGGAAATATTTTATTTTCACCTTTATATCTGGGAAGTAGGACGTCCCAGATAAAAATTAAAAATGTCCCCCCCACAGAAGTAGAGGTAGGCTGGATTGTAGCCACACTTCTATACAAGAGGGAGGACAAGATACAATTGATCGAAATTGCAAGAGACGGGCTTACAATTCCAGTCTGTTATATATTTTTAGTATTGTTATCACTAGCGATATCAAGATATAACTTTGAATTTTGTATTTTATGTGTAGATGTATATATATAGGTGTACATGTAATATGTACACATATATACATGCACTAGCACTATGACCCGGCAATATATATCCATCCAGACCTTCATCAACAAATGTCTCCGGCAGATCCTCCATCTGAAGTGGTTCAACAGAGTGCCAAACACCGACCTGTAGGAAAGGGCCAACCAAGAGCCCATACATGTTCTGATTAGACGAAGGAAATGGAGATGGATCGGGGACACACTGCAGAAAGAACCCTCAAATGTGACACGACAAGCACTTGATTGGAACCCACAGAGGAAAAGGAAGCAAGGATGCCCGAAGCAGACATGGAAGCAGAGCATTTTGGACGAGCTCTGGACCACCAGCCTGACATGGGAAGCAGCCAAGAAACACACCAATGACCGCAAAAAGTGGAAAACAACTGTTGAGGCCCTATGCTCCACAGGCGAAAAAGAATGAAGAAGAAGAAGAATATATATATATATATATATATATATATGCATGTAATATCTAAGGGTCTATGATCTCACAAATCTTGGCTAAGTTTTTATTCTCCATTGATGTGCTGAAGGATATATTTTTGACCTTTCTCTTGTTTCAGGCTACAGTCACACTGGGTTACCACTTTGGTCACTTGGATCCACACTGGGTCACCACTTTGATAGGTTTTAGTTGAACAAATTGACCACTGTATTATATTTCTTTTAAGCCAGGTTCTTATTCTATCAGTCTCTTATGATGAACCACTAGATCATGAGGAGATAAACAAACCAACACCAGTTGTCAAAAGGCGGTAGACAAATACAAACACAAAAACACACACACATACATATATATACAATGGGCTTCTTTCAGTTTCCATCAATCAAATCCACTCACAAAGTTTTGGTTGACCTGAGACTATAGTAAAAGACACCCACCATTTCAGACAGTAGGACTGAACCTGGGACCATGAGGTTGGGGAGCAAACTTCTTACCACACAACCATACTTTGCACCTATACATACAGTCATCTTTTTTATCATTGAATTTTGCCAAAGAAAAGTGCGAACCTTGCATATGGCCCACAGTTGACTCGATATAATCTGAACCTCTTTTAGGTAAAGCCATCATACACTTACTTTACTTACTTTACTTTTTACTTGTTTCAGTCATGTGACTGTGGCCATGCTGGAGCACTGCCTTTAGTTGAGCAAATCGACCCCAGGACTTATTCTTTGTAAGCCAAGTACATATTCTATCGGTCTCTTTTGCTGAACCGCTAAGTTACGGGGACGTAAACACACCAGCATCAGTTGTCAAGCGATGTTGGGGTGACAAATGCAGACACACGAACATATGCACACATATACATATATATATATGACAGGCTTCTTTCAGTTTCCGTCTACCAAATCCACTCACAAGGCTTTGGTCGGCCCGAGGCTATAGTAGAAGACACTTGCCCGAGGTGCCACACAGTGGGACTGAACCCGGAACCATGTGGTTCGTAAACAAGCTACTTATCACACAGCCACTCCTACGTATGTGCTTAATATAAATTGAGTGCTGTCCAAGCTTTCAACTAGATGTTCAAATCATGTTAGATCAACTATAGGTCATCTCAATCATCATTATTTTCTTTTAACAAGCCCCTAACAATAAAAAAAAATCAACCATTATAGTAGGCTTCTTAAACATACCCCACCACACAACCAAACACACATTCAACCATCATTTATTTGTGCACATGTTCATATTCCTAAGAAATTTTCATTTAAAGTCAGGTCAAGTCCCATCGCACCGATATGAATTATTCAAAGTAAAAGACTTTTTAAAAGTGTGTGTTGCATTGTCTATATGTTGAAAGACAAAAAAAAACACACATTCACAAACAACCAAAAAGAAAGAACTATATATATATATATATATATATATATATATATATATATATATATATATATATGCATATAGTCTTTTTTGAAGTCTGTGTTGTGTTGTGTTGACAGACTTGCACTTTAAATTACCATGTTTTTAATCAAAACTTGTTAGATGCTATGGTGACGACACTATCTATTTATACAAATGGCATTTCCATTATAACCTTCGAACAAGGGAGGTCAGCCGCTTCACACTGCCAGTCCGACAGCTACAGACGCGTTTCGGGGTCAATGTAGCGTAGTCAGACCCGCAGGTGTTGCCACTGACGTCTCTGTTCGAAGGCTTATATTTACCTAGTTTCAGTTATAATGGATATATGTATATATAAGGTTATAATGGATACAGATCGTGTATCAATAGCTATCTTAATGGCGGTGGCCTCATGGAGCTGACCATGGCAGCGATTATTCTTATATCTATAAGAATGCCATATTAATATGGCGATAACAATTAATTTCCAGTAAACGTTGCCGTAATCTCTTTTATAGAGACTTCGTAATTTTAATATTTCTATTATTGAAAACAAGTGGATGTATTCCACTGAAACTAGGTAAATATAAGCCTTCGAACAGAGATGTCAGTGGCGACACCTGCGGGTCTGACTGCGCTACATTGACAAGGAGCAATACCCCGAAACGCGTCTGTAGCTGTCGGACTGGCAGTGTGAAGCGGCTGACCTCCCTTGTTCGAAGGTTATAATGGATACAGATCGTGTATCAATAGCTATCTTGATGGCGGTGGCCTCATGGAGCTGACCATGGCAACAATTATTCTTATATCTATAAGAATGCCATATTAATATGGCGATAACTGAAAAAAAAAAGCATCTTTATATAAGAGTGAAGTTGTGTGTCTGTCTCCTACGATTTAGATTCCTAACTACTCCCACATTTTGCGGTGCAGTTTAACCAAAAGCGGGTATCTTATAGTCGTGATTCATATCGAGCCCTTCTGGGTATTAGCGTGCGTCTACGATGAGTCTACGATTTAAAAAAATTTACCATCATATTTTTCCATTTTAATGCATTTTTTTCGCTTTTATATAAGGGAAGTAACTCTCTAAAAATATCTACGATGTGTCAACGATTTAAAAAAAATTACCTTAATTTTTTTTCAATTTTTAATGCATTTTTTTGCTACTTTTTGGCTATAACTCTCTAAAAATGCTTATATAGTTATTTCCCTTACAAACCCGAGCAACGCCGGGCGATACTGCTAGTCTTATTATAAAAGGCAGATTTTATCTGCCTCCCTTTGTCTCTTATAGAAATCTACAATATAGGATTTCTTCAATTACAATTTACCTAGCATTTTTAAGAGTAGAATGCATCAGGTTGTGCCAGGTCCAGTTTTTAAAATTTCAACCCCAATTAAGCAAAATTTAGAGAAAACTCACATTGTGGTGTCTAAGTCAAGTGCTTTTCTTAGTGTGGGCTACAGCACACACACACGCACACACACACAAACGGAGCGAACTGTTTCACTGACGCTATCACCCTAATTTCTCCTCCTAAAGTGAAAGTAATTCACTTTTTGTAGTGAGTGACTCTTTC
>NC_043024.1:3234011-3241511 GCF_006345805.1 Octopus sinensis
AATCGGTCCTACCCTTTTGCTTCCATATTTCTGTTGAAATGCATTCTTATTGTTTCAATTCATTTTTGAAATAATGAAGAATTTAGAAAAATAACTTTGTCGTTATTCAGCTGGTATTTGGAACATTGATTTTCTTTTATTCGTTTCAGTCATTTTGACTGCAGCCATGCTGGAGTACCGTCTTTAGTCGAGCAAATCGACCCCAGGACTTATTCTATCGGTCTCTTATGCGGAACCACTAAGTTACGGGTTCGTAAACACACCAGCATCGATATCAAGCAATGTTGGGACACACACACACACACACACAAAAATATACACACACACACATACATACATACATACATACATATATATATATATGTATACACATATATATATATATATATGTATACATATATATATATATATATATATATATATATATATGTACGACGGGCTTCTTTCAGTTTCCGTCTACCAAATCTACTCCCAAGGCTTTGGTCGGCCCGAAACTATAGAAGACACTTGCTCAAGGTGCCATGCAGTGGGACTGAACCTGGAACCATGTGGTTGGTTAGTAAGCTACTTACCACACAGCCACTCCTGCGCCTATATGAAATTCATATGATATGAAATTAATATGAAATTTTGATGGAAAGTTTTATTTTAAACAATTTTAAAAGAGTAAGGTTATATCATAGATCCAAGGTCAATCTCAAGCACGTTGGTCTGAAAAGGGTCAAGAATATAATTTGAGGGACATTTGGTTGTTATGAAGACACTCGTTCATTCATTTCATAGCCTATTATGTTACTGGGTAGTAAGACTGGTGCATCATTAATGAGGTAGGTAGATAGGTAGATAGATAGGTAGGTAAGTTGATATGCAGGTAGGTGTATAGTGAAAGAGATATGTAGGTAGGTAGGCATGTATGTATTTATGTATACAAGTTGATATGCAAGTAGGTATATAGTCAAAGAAGGCAGATAGCTGGGTAGGTAGGTAAGTAGATAGGGAAATATGTATGTATGTAGGCATGTATATAAGTGTGTGTGCATGCGCGCGTGTGTGTGTGTGTGTGTATGTGTGTAATTAGATACGGAGGTAGGTTTGAAAGGCAGTGTGTATGTGTACAGATAAATATGTATGTGTAGATAGGTATGTAGGTAGACAGGTAGGTATGTAAATAGGTAGGTAGGTAGGTAGGTAGGCAGAAAAAGATCATTGTATACGTTAAATTATGGCAAACTGGCAGAATCGTTAGCATGCTGGGCAAAATGTTTAGAGGCATTTTGTCCATCTTTATAGTCTGAGTTCAAATTCTGCCAAGGATCGATTTCGCCTTTCATCTTTTCAGGGTCAATAAATTAAGTATTAGTCAAGTACTGGGGTCAAATTCCAGGCCTTGTGTCTTTAGTAGAAAGGATTATTTCTCTAAATCTCTTGAGAAAACACTTCCAGAACCAACAAAAGGGCCTTTACACTATTACTGGACCTGCTGTTTAGAAATTAACTATTTACCTACCTACCAACTAATAAGCACACACACACACACACACACATGGAGGAGTTACTGGGTGTAGTCAGTTACTGACAGCCCAACAATGCAACAGGTTGTACATGTGGTGGTGGTGGCAGTGCTGCTACTGATCTTCCTTCTCCTCCCCCTCCTACACCACCTCCCCCTCAGCCATCTCCTCCACCATCTCCACATCCTCCTCTTGTTCTTTGCTGACTTGCAGATTACTTGGCAACCACACTAGTGCTGTTGCCACTTAAAAAACTACCCGGAACACTTGGTGGATGTTAGGAAGTGCATCCAGCTGTAGAAACCATGCCAAAGCTGACCTTGAGTACGATGCAGCCCTGGGGTTTACTGGATCCTATCAAACCATCAAGACCTTGCCAGCATGGTTGTGGTGGTGGTGGTGGTGGAGGAGGAGGAGCCATAACTCAAGAATCAGCCATCACACGAGAATATGCTTATGAGAATATACCAGAAATATATTCATAACATTGATTTCAAAATTTGAGCACAAAGCCAATAATTTTAAGGAGAGGGGTTATGTCAATTACATCAATGTCTAGTACTTGACTGGTACTTATTTCATTGACTTCCAGGAGGATGAAAGGTAAAGTTGACCTCAGGGGAATTTGAACTCAGAACATAAAATTGGACAAAATGCCACTGAGCATTTTGTTTGGCGTGCTAATGATTCTGCCAGTTCACCACCTTCATAATAATAATAATATAATAATAATAATCCTTTCTACTAGAAACACCAGGCCTCAAATTTGGGGGAAGGTATTAAGTCAATTACATCAACCCCAGTGCGTAACTGGTACTGACTTTATCAACCCCTAAAGGATGAAAGGCAAAGTTGACCTCAGCGGAATTTGAACTCAGAACATAAAGACAGAAATACCACTAAGCATTTCGCCTGGCATGCTAACGATTCTGCCAGCTTGCCACCTTTTTAATAATAATAATAATAATAATAATAATGATAATGATAATAATTTCATATTTTGGCACAAGGCCAGCAAGTTCATGGAAGGAATTGAATCGATTACATTGACCCCAGTGTATAACTGGTACTTATTTCATTGACCTGGAAAGGATGAAAGGCAAAGTTGATCTAGGTGGAATTTGAACTCAGAACGTAAAGATAGATGAAATGTTGCAAAGCATTTTTCCTTGTGTGCTAACAATTCTGCCAGCTATATTCATAACTAGTGTATTCGTAATTAATGTAAAAACTGCATTCCATGTGGATCTTTAAGCTAGCTCCTGCGGAGAGCTGACTGGGCCTGTGGCCCAAAACTAAAGAGAGCTAAACAGCATGGCTACAATACATCTATAATGACTATATGCCTCCGTGATGTTTGATCAGAGGTTAAGGATGGATGAGAATTAATTCTGTAATGCAATCATTCTATTGTTTCAGTCCCAAGTTGAATTCCAACTGCTGGCCACTTTGTACCAAAGTCTTTATCTCGATGTAAAATTAACAAAGCAAATGTCTCTCCCTTGATCTGTGACATCATCTGACAAACGCCAACTAACATGGCATGAATCAGCCAAGCTTTATCTGCTAGAAACAGCAATCCAAATGCTTTTAAATCAGATCCTAATGCTGGATGTTCAAGAACCAAAGGAAGGGCAGATTTTCAATCTGGGGATCATCCTGATCCCAAAACGGTATAATATGTCTATGTAGAGCGAATATAGACTGAAATACAGGGGTCCCAGACGGACAGACAGAATTCTGTTTTTATTAATATAGATATTACTGTCTCATAATAATAACCAGATCACACAAGAATCTATTCAATAAATAAGGTAACCATAATGTTTACCGTGTTAGGGTAGAAGACGAGGCTGTCATTGTATCATAGTAAAGGAACTGTGTCAAAACATTTGATATTTACAGGAACATGGATGTGTCTATAGTGAAAGACAAGAGAAGAATAACAATAGCACACATACATATATGTACATGCACACATATACACGGATACTCACATACATACTCACGCATACATCCACACTCTTGTCTGAAATTTGCTGGCATATAATTACATGACACCACTGTTGTGACATAGCTGTGGACGGGTATGGACAACTATGTGTGTATGTGTAGGTGTGTAAGTATATGCATATGTATCTATACTAGCATGTATGTATGTATGTATGTGCATTACACTGTTGCAATGTATCAGATAAAGGTACTGTTTGTTGACCTTTTAAATTTATACATATATATGTGTGTATGTATGCATGTATACATGTATGTATGTATATATGTATGTATGTATGAATGGATGGATGGATGTGTATGTATACATGCATATATGGAGTATGGATGTATGTGTATGTATGCACGCATGCATGTATGTATGTGTTTATGGATGTATGTATATGTATGTATGTATGCAAGATTATATTGGGTTGTCTGGAAAGTTTGTACCGATTTTCAAAGGAGAGAAATAGGTTAATAAATACTTGCCATTACATTTTTGATCAACCAAATATGAACCATTTTGTTGCACAATGCATCTCCATCTTTCCTTTAACTTGAAAATACCTTCTTCCCAGAATTGAGGTGCTTGGGAGGGTAAGTCGAAAGGTAAGCTACTATAAATCAGCACGAACTTTCCGGACAACCCAATATGAATGTGTGTGTGTATGTATGTATATCTTAGTGTTTGGATGTATGTTTATATAAGCATGCATTATGCATTTGTGTATGCATGTATGCATGTATATGTATGCATGCATGTATGTGTGCGTGTATGAACGTATGTACGTGTTTATATGCATGTATGTATGTATTCCTCATTTTCATGTCCCCTTTTCCATGCTTGCATTGATCAGACAGAGTTCATTGAGGTTGATTTTCTATGGCTGGGTGCCCTTCCAGCCACCAACTCTCACCTGTCTCCAGGCACGGTATTATTTCCACATGGCCTGAGATATCTTCATGTGGAAAACTGGAAATGAATGACACCACCTACATGAGTGACACTTGTTTACAATTATCACACCATGTCATGACTAGAAGACATAAACACACACATACACACACATATACATACATACACACATGCACATATATATATATACAGGGTGGGGAAGCAAAATTTACAATATTTTGAGGCAGGGATTGAAAGACAGTGTATGACCAATTAGTTTATTGAAAGTAATGAGAATTTATTTGCCACAAGAAAATTTACATAATAGAAAATATTTTTATTCTATGTGTCCTCCTCCTTCTTTCTCAATAACTGCCTTCACACGCTTCCTGAAACTTGCAGGAGTGTTTCTCAAATATTCGGGAGACAACTTCTCCCATTCTTCTTTAATAGTATCTTTAAGAGAGTCGACATTGCTGTGTGATGTTCTATTGTTAGCATGTTCTAAAACGCCCCAAATAGCAAAATCCAGAGGGTTTATATCTGGGCTAGAAGGCAGCCATAAACATGATTCCAAAAAATTACTAAAGTTGGATTTGCAGAAATCTTGTATTTTTCAAGCTAAGTGGGCTGGATCCGCATCCTGTGTCCATACATAATTGCCATCTGGGTAGTTTGCTTTAAGCCATGGCAATACCTGGTATCTCAGTCTTGTAGTAAGTATTAACATTGATCTTTTCATCAGCTTTGTAGAATAGGCATTTTCTTTCCATTGGAAGCCACAACACCAAAAGCCATAACTTGAGCAGGATGTTTTGTTTTGAATGTCCCCTTAACCTCAGCTGTCGATTTTGCGATAAACCTGTCATTTCTGCAGTTCAGGACAGCATCAACAGTGAAGATCTTTTCATCTGAAAAGATCATTACAATGGAGGACTTTTTCTCAAACCATATAATAATTTTCTTGCACCTTTCCAATCTCTTTTCCTTCATAGCTGTTGAAAACAAGTGTTTTGGTGTTCTTGTGTAAGATTTTAACCTCAAATCATATTTTATTGCATTTCTAATTGTCTTGTAGTCTACCTCAAGTTCAATTGCCATTTTTCTCATGGATTTGGTTGGATCCTTTGGGATTTGGGATTTGAAAGGTTTGATAAAAGCTTTGGTATGTTTTTTTATTGATTCCTCCACTTCCAGACTTCCTTTTAATAGTTTTGCTCATAGTCATTCTATTCTTTACATTATAAACAGTCTTTATGGATACCCCAACTATTCTTGAAATCTCCTTTAGTGTGACGAGTGCATTCAGCAAATCACACACTCTTTGACATTTGCTTTCCTGATTACTCATATTGGCAAAAGTTTCTGAAAAGGTAATGATAATAGTGTTAGGTATGATTATGACATCCATATATGCTAGGTTTCAAAACAATTGACTTAGTGCCTGCTGAGAAAAAACAACTTAATGTTCATTGTAAATTTTGCTTCCCCACCCTGTATGTATGCACATATGCACACTCACATATATGTATGTATTGTGACCCCCATGGGATTGCACCTACAAAGTTACCCTCCGAGGCAGTGGTCCGGGCAACATTGTTTATGGAAGACCAGCAGTCGCCCATGCATACTGGCCTCCCCTCTCCACTCCACTGATGTTATCCAAGGGAACGGCAAAGACCAATACAGCTTGGCACCAGTGATGTTGCAGCTCACTTTTTTAACGTGCAAGTGGCCAAGCACTTCACAGACACGTGCACCCCTAACGTAGTTCTCGGGGAGATTCAGTGTGACACAGAGTGTGACAAGGCTGGCCCTTAGAAATACAGATACAACATGAACAGGAAGAAAGGGTGAGAAAAAGTTGTGGTGAAAAAGTACAGCAGGATTCACCACCACCCCCTGCTGGAGTCTCGTGGAGCTTTAGGTGTTTTTGTTCAATAAACACTCACAATACCCAGTCTGGGAATCGAAACTGCGCTCCTACGACCATAAGTCTGCTGCCCTAACCACTGGGCCATTGCGCCTCCATATAAACAGACATATGTATATATTACATATGTCTGTTTATATGTATTTCCTGCGGATGAAATGATCGTGGTTTTATTGAAGCAGATGAAGAGGGGTTTTCCATTGTATGGATTATCTCATTGTCTCTGGATCAAAATGATGAACTCAACACTCATCCAGAGTTAGAAAACCAGCTGGACCTGCCTTAAACTTATATATATATATATATATATATATATATATATATATATAAAATTATAATTGAAGAAATAAGAATCAAGATGAAAGAGTATGGTTGAACATTTATTTATTATTCACTACAATTGTTTCAACGCAACATAATTCTTCAAGAATACGGGTATTGGATTATGCAATTGTTTGTTTGCATAATGAGATCTAGTTGTGTTTCCTCAGGCGATATACAAGTGTTGTCTCTGTTAGTTTAAGGTCATCAACTTCAAGGATCTTGCAGCACGCAACAAGGGTCTATCAGCCGCTACTAAATTCAAACTACAATGAACTGAGTAGATGGACTTGAAGTCGACGACCTACAACTAATGGAGACAACACTCGTATATATCGCCTGAGGAAACACAATTAGATCTCATTATGCAAACAAACAGTTGCATAATCAAACTGTATTCTTTGAGAACTGTACTGTGTTGAAACAACTGTAGTGAATAATAAACAAATGTCCGGCCATACTCCTTCTTCTTGATTCCAATTTCTTCAATTTTATATTCACTTGCCCAAATTTAAACTTGAAAGCTTATAATAAGACTACTGAAAGTACTGGGTAATTCTGAAGGTGGACAAGTTTTGTACTCTACCACATTCCTACATACGTGTGTGTGTGTGGTTTAAGAAGACTCTACCAACAGTCTACTACTGTCATACCACTCCTGTTTTTTTCCTTCTTCTTTCTCTACTTTTTCTTCCTCCTCTTCTTCACCATCTCCTTCCTTGGCTACTGCTGCTTAAACAATCAAAATCCAGAACCAACATCCCTCATATTAGCTATTTCTTCAGATCTGCTACTACCTACCCATCAAGCTTCCATAAAAGTAAGAGAGAGAGAGAAAGAGAGAGAGA